>NW_027131742.1:0-2862 GCF_026122565.2 Emydura macquarii macquarii
CGTGGCACTTTAGTCTTTTGAGTGCCGCGGAACCCTCGCTGCGGAAAACAATGTAGATGCTTCTACACTTTGAGCTTTTGTTATCAAAACCAATATGGCAAAAACAACGAGGGTTCTGTGGCACTCTAAAGACTTTAGCCTTTAGAGTGCCGTGGAACCCTCGTTGCCTAAAACAATGTAGATGCTTCTACATTTTGAGCTTTTGTTATCAAAGCCAATATGGCAAAAACAACAAGGGTTCGGCGGCACTCTAAAGACTTTAGTCTTTAGAGTGCTGCGGAACTCTCGATGCCGAAAACAATAGAGATGCTTCTACACTTTGAGCTTTTGTTATCAAAGCCAATATGTCAAAAACAACGAGGGTTCCGCGGCACTCTAAAGACTTTAGTCTTTAGAGTGCCGCGTAACCCTCGTTGCCTAGAACAATGTAGATGCTTCTACACTTTGAGCTTTTGTTATCAAAGCCAATATGGCAAAAACAACGAGGGTTCTGCGGAACTTTAGTCTTTAGAGTGCCACGGAATTCGCGTTGCCTAAAACCATGTAGATGCTTCTACACTTTGAGCTTTCTTTAGCAAAGCCAATATGGCAAAAACAACGAGGGTTCCGCGGCACTCTAAAGACTTTAGCCTTTAGAGTGCCGCGGAACCCTCGTTGCCAGGAACAATGTAGATTTTTCTGTACTTTGAGCTTTTGTTATCAAAGCCAATATGGCAAAAACAACGAGGGTTCGGCGGCACTTTTGTCTTTAGAGTGCCGCGGAACCCTCGTTGCCGAAAACAATGTAGATGCTTCTACACTTTGAGCTTTTGTTATCAAAGCCAATATGGCAAAAACAATGAGGGTTCCGTGGCACTCTAAAGTCTTTAGTCTTTAGAGTGCCGCGGAAACCTCGTTGCCGAGAACAATGTAGATGCTTCTACACCTTGAGCTTTTGTTATCAAAGCTAATATGGCAAAAACAACGAGGGTTCCGCGGCACTTTAGTCTTTTGAGTACCGCGGAACCCTCGTTGCGGAAAACAATGTAGATGCTTCTACACTTTGAGCTTTTGTTATCAAAACCAATATGGCAAAAACAACGAGGGTTCCGTGGCACTCTAAAGACTTTAGCCTTTAGAGTGCCGTGGAACCCTCGTTGCCGAAAACAATGTAGATGCTTCTACATTTTGAGCTTTTGTTATCAAAGCCAATATGGCAAAAACAACAAGGGTTCGGCGGCACTCTAAAGACTTTACCCTTTAGAGTGCGGCGGAACTCTCGTTGCCGAAAACAAGGGAGATGCTTCTACACTTTGAGCTTTTGTTATCAAAGCCAATATGGCAAAAACAACAAGGGTTCGGCGGCACTCTCGTTGCCCAAAACAATGGAGATGCTTCTACACTTTGAGCTTTTATTATCAAAGCCAATATGGCAAAAACAACGAGGGTTCCGTGGCACTCTAAAGACTTTAGTCTTTAGAGTGCCGCTGAACCCTCGTTGACGAAAAAAATGTAGATGCTTCTACACTTAGAGCTTTTGTTATCAAAGCAAATATGGCAAGAACAACGAGGGTTCCGTGGCACTCTAAAGACTTTAGAGTGCCGCTGAACCCTCGTTGACGAAAAAAATGTAGATGCTTCTACACTTAGAGCTTTTGTTATCAAAGCCAATATGGCAAAAACAACGAGGGTTCCGCGGCACTTTAGTCTTTAGAGTGCCGCGGAACCCTCGTTGCCAAGAACAATGTAGATGCTTCTACACTTTGAGCTTTTGTTATCAAAGCCAATATGGCAAAAACAACGAGGGTTCCGCGACACTTTAGTCTTTAGAGTGCCGCGGAACCCTCTTTGCCTAAAACCATGTAGATGGTTCTACACTTTGAGCTTTTGTTATCAAAGCCAATATGGCAAAAACAACGAGGGTTCCGCGGCACTCTAAAGACTTTAGTCTATAGAGTGCCGCGGAACCCTCGTTGCCGAAAACAAGGGAGATGTTTCTACACTTTGAGCTTTTGTTATCAAAGCCAATGTGGCAAAAACAACGATGGTTCCGCGGCACTTTAGTCTTTAGAGTGCCGCGGAACCCTCGATGCGGAAAACAAGGGAGATGCTTCTACACTTTGAGCTTTTGTTATCAAAGCCAATATGGCAAAAACAACGAGGGTTCGGCGGCACTTTAGTCTTTAGAGTGCCGCGGAACCCTCGTTGCCGAAAACAAGGGAGATGCTTCTACACTTTGAACTCTTGTTATCAAAGCCAATATGGCAAAAACAACGAGGGTTCGGCGGCACTCTAAAGACTTTAGTTTAGTTTGTTATCAAAGCCAATATGGGAAAAACAACGAGGGTTCTGCGTTACTTTAGTCTTTAGAGTGCCGCGGAACCCTCGTTGCCGAAAACAATGTAGATGCTTCTACACTTTGAAATTTTGTTATCAAAGCCAATATGGCAAAAACAACGAGGGTTCTGCGGCACTTTAGTCTTTAGAGTGCCGCTGAACTCTCGTTGCCGAAAACAATGGAGATGCTTCTACACTTTGAGCTTTTGTTATCAAAGCCAATATGGTAAAAACAACGAGGGTTCCGCGGCACTCTAAAGATTCTAGTCTTTAGAGTGCCGCGGGACCCCTCGTTGCCGAAAACAATGTAGATGCTTCTACACTTTCAGCTTTAGTTATCAAAGCCAATATGGCAAAAACAACGAGGGTTCCGCGGCACTTTAGTCTTTAGAGTGCCGCGGAACCCTCGTTGCGGAAAACAATGTAGATGCTTCTACACTTTGAGCTTTTGTTATCAAAGCCAATATGGCAAAAACAACGAGGGTTCTGCGTTACTTTAGTCTTTAGAGTGCCGCGGAACCCTCGTTGAAAAACAATGTAGATGCC
>NW_027131743.1:0-2838 GCF_026122565.2 Emydura macquarii macquarii
TATCAACGCCAATATGGCAAAAACAACGAGGGTTCCGTGGCACTCTAAAGACTTTAGTCTTTAGAGTGCAGCGGAACCTCGTTGCCGAGAACAATGTAGATGCTTGTACACTTTGAGCTTTTGTTATCCAAGCCAATATGGCAAAATCACCGGAGGGTTCTGGTGCACTTGGGTGTTTAGAGTGCCTCAGAACCCTCGTTGCTGAAAACAATGTAGATGCTTCTACACTTTGAGCTTTTGTTATCCAGTCTATCATGTCAAAAAAAAAACAACGAGGGTTCTAAGTGGCAATTTAGTCTTCAGAGCTGCGGAAACATCGTTGCCGAAAACAATGTAGATGCTTCTACACTTTGAGCTTTTGTTATCAAAGCCAATATGGCAAAAACAACGAGAGTCCCGCGGCACCTAAAGGCCTTAGTCTTTAGAGTGCCGCGGAACCTCGTTGCCGAAAAACAATGTAGATTCTTCTACACTTTGAGCTTTTGTTATCAAAGCCAATATGGCAAAATCAACGAGGGTTCTGGCTCTTTAGTCTTTATAGAGTGCCAGAACCTTTGCTATTTAAAAACAATGTAGATGCACACACTTTGAGCTTTTGTTATCAAGCCAATGGCATCAAAGCCAATATGGCCAAGACAATGAATCCTCAAGCAGCCGAGAATAAATGTAGATGCTTCTACAATTTGAGTTTTGTTATCAAAGCCATAAAATAACGTAGAGTTCCGCGGCAATCAAAACAGACTTTAGTCTTTAGAGTGCTGAACCTATTGCTGAAAACAATGTAGATGCTTCTACACTTTGAGCTTTGTTATCAAAGCCAATGTGGCATCAAAGCCAATATGGCCAAGACAACGAACCTCGTTGCCGAGAACAATGTAGATGCTTCTACACTTTGAGCTTTTTGTTATCAAAGCCAATATGGCAAAACAACGAGGGTTCGCGTGGCACTCTAAAGACTTTAGTCTTTACAGTGCCGCGGAACCTCGTCGCCGAAAACAATGTAGATGCTTCTACACTTTGAGCTTTTGTTATCAAAGCCAATATGGCAACAACGAGGGTTCTCCGCGGCACTCTAAAGGCCTTAGTCTTTAGAGTGCCGCGGAACCTCGTTGCCGAAAACAATGTAGATTCTTCTACACTTTGAGCTTTTGTTATCAAAGCCAATAGTGGCAAAATCAACGAGGGTTCTGTGGCTCTTTAGTCTTTAGAGTGCCGCAGAACCCTCGTTGCCGAAAACAATGTAGATGCTTCTACACTTTTAGCTTTTGTTATCAAAGCCAATATGGCAAAAACAACGAGGGTTCTGTGGCTCTTTAGTCTTTAGAGTGCCGCAGAACCCTCGTTGCCGAAAACAATGTAGATGCTTCTACACTTTGAGCTTTTGTTATCAAAGCCAATGTGGCATCAAAGCCAATATGGCCAAGACAATGAACCCTCGTTGCCGAGAACAATGTAGATGCTTCTACACTTTGAGCTTTTGTTATCAAAGCCAATATGGCAAAAACAACGAGGGTTCCGCGGCAATCTAAAGACTTTAGTCTTTAGAGTGCCGTGGAACCCACGTTGCCGAAAACAATGTAGATGCTTCTACACTTTGAGCTTTTGTTATCAAAGCCAATGTGGCATCAAAGCCAATATGGCCAAGACAACGAACCCTCGTTGCCGAGAACAATGTAGATGCTTCTACACTTTGAGCTTTTGTTATCCAAGCCAATATGGCAAAAACAACGAGGGTTCTGCGGCAATTTAGTCTTCAGAGTGCCGCAGACACCTCGTTGCCGAAAACAATGTAGATGCTTCAACACTTTGACCTTTTGTTATCAAAGCCAATGTGGCATCAAAGCCTATACGGCAAAGACAACGAACACTGGTTGCCAAAAACAATGTAGATGTTTCTACACTTTGAGCTTTTGTTATCCAAGCCAATATGGCAAAAACAACGAGGGTTCTGCGGCAATTTAGTCTTCAGAGTGCCGCAGACACCTCGTTGCCGAAAACAATGTAGATGCTTCAACACTTTGACCTTTTGTTATCAAAGCCAATAAGGCAAAAACAAAGAGGCAAAATCTAAATTGTTCTCGGCAACGAGGGTACCGCGGCACTCTAAAGAATAAAGTCTTTAGAGTGCCGCGGAACCCTCATTGCCGAAAACAATGTAGATGCTTCTACACTTCGAGCTTTTGGTATCAAAGCCAATATGGCAAAAACAACGAGGAGTTCTGCACTCTAAATACTTTAGTCTTTAGAGTGCCGCGGACCCTCGTTGCCGAAAACAATGTAGATGCTTCTACAGTTTGAGCTTTTGTTATCAAAGCCAATGTGGCATCAAAGCCTATACGGCAAAGACAATGAACCCTGGTTGCCAAAAACAATGTAGATGCTTCTACACTTTGAGCTTTTGTTATCAAAGCCAATATGGCAAAAACAACGAGGGTTCTGCAGTACTCTAAAGACTTTGTCTTTAGAGTGCCGCAGAACCCTCGTTTCCAAGAACAATGTAGATGCTTCTACACTTTGAGCTTTTGTGTATCAAAGCCAATATGGCAAAAACAACGAGGGTTCCGCGGCACTCTAAAGACTTTAGCCTTTAGAGTGCCGCGGAACCTCGTTGCCGAGAACAATGTAGATGCTTCTACACTTTGAGCTTTTGTTATCAAAGCCAATATGGCAAAAACAACGAGGGTTCTGCGGCAATTTAGTCTTCAGAGTGCCGCGGAACCCTCGTTGCTGAAAACAATGTAGATGCTTCTACACTTTGAGCTTTGTTATCAAAGCCAATATGGCAAAAACAACGAAGGTTCTGCGGCACTGGTCTTTAGAGTGCTGCAGAACCCTCGT
>NW_027131744.1:0-2806 GCF_026122565.2 Emydura macquarii macquarii
TGGGGAGGGACCAGAATGCATTGAACAGGTCAGAGACATGGTTGAGGAGGTGTGCCGAAGCAGGGATGGTTGCCCCCAACTGATGGGGGGAAGGGTGCTGGCTGATCAAATTGTGGGACATTTGTACAACTGCCTAAATGACTACTAACTCTTGCCAACAACATATCTTTTCCTATTTTAAAAAAACATAGGAAATTCAATGGCAAAAAACTATGTTAATGCAGAGTCAAGGCTGCTTAGTGGTAAGTTGTCTCCATGCAGAACTCTGAGTTGAGCAAAACCCAAACTTCTGAAAAACAGGAAAGGCAGAGTTAAGCTTGTCCATGCAGCCTTACCACCGCCTTCTTTCAGCAATGTCCCAATATGCCCCATTAACACACACAACTTTACTCTGTCAACCCTGCAGTTGCGGAAATATACAAGCTCTTCATCTCCTTTTACAAACATTCATTCATTCTGACCCACAGGATTCCATCTAACACTATTAAAGGACCAAAAAAAAAGGGTTGCCCACACCACTACCCTCTTCAAGCAATGACTCAATATGCACATACCCTGGCCCTGGGCACTATAAAATAGGAGGTTCCAATTCCTGGTGTACATTCACACACTTAGTTAGCTCCCCAGAAAGAATACCACATGTGTACAATTTAAGAAGTACTTTACAGCCTTTTACAACTCCTTTACCCTAAAGGCATATGTACATTTGAGCTGGGAAGTGTGATTCCCAGCTTGTGTAGAAGTACCCATGCTAGCACTCCTCAAGCTAGAATACCAAAACTAGCAGCGTAGCCTATATTTTTATTTAACTATAATTAAAGCATTAGAATCTCATCTCCCCCCTCACTGCTGACAATATCCTTCATAACAAAAGCCCTATATCCTGCTACTGGCACAACCTACAAAATTCTTCATAGAGATGATGGATACTGCAGCCTGAAGATACACATGAACCTCTTCTCTTTCCTCACACGAGGAAACATAGCTCTCATATCACCAATCTTAGCTCTATAGCACACCTCAAAGTAATCCACAGATCTTGCAAACAATCTCTACATCAAGCAGAGCTAACTACTGCCTTCACTGTTCACTATAGCTACACCTGACACTGACCACACTCACTGTAGCTGGAATGCACGCAGATAAAAAAAATGCTTAGTCTGCTCCAATATCCCAACTTGAATCTGGAGTGTATGCAGATAATTCCCATTGGCTAATGCCAGCTCCAAGGGACAAGAGGGAAAGTGGCATGGGGAAACATTTTTTCATTGCCTCCTTCCTTTTTGTCCTTTAATAGTGTTGAAAGGAATACTGTGGCTGAGAGTGAATAGGTGGTAAAAGGAGGTGAAGAGCTTGTACATCTCAGCAACTGTGGAGTTGTCAGAATAAAGGTATATAGGTTGACGGGGCATCCTGAGGAACTACTGAAAGAAGGCGGTGGTAAGGTTGCATGGACAACTTTAACTTGGCCTTCCCTGGTTTTCTGAAGTCTGTGTTTTGCTCGACTCGGCATTCCACAGGGGGACAACATACCACTTGGTGATCTTGACTCTGCATTCACTTAATATATTATGCCACTTAATTATAAATTATACCTGAGATGGCATCTCCATTTTAAGGTTACAGAACTCTGAAAATGGTACTCTGGTTGTGCACTACTCTCTTTATTTTGACTTCAGAAATGCACCAAATGCATTTCCCTAAAGACTGCACCTCCAGCATATATATGGTATTTGAAGCATCATCATTTTCATATTAAAAAGTGCACGTCTTTGGACATACCTTTATAGGAGGGAACATTTATAAATATCATACATGCAACTTCATACACAGGAGTTTAGGAGTTTTATTCAGAGGGAGCACTGCTTAACACTTTTCCCTGCAACAGCAATCCTCCTTGTCACTTGTGTAGCAGCTCATAGAATTTTAAAACTAATCATAAAATATTAAAATAATGATGCTATAGATCATTAATTACATCCTCAGCAGAGTAAGTCATGAGTGTCACAGAAAAATGGAAAGGCAAGCACACAGGCAGGATGCTTGAAAGAAGGTGACTTGGCTTGACTTCCTCAATATTAAAAATTAGGCTGGTTTGCACCTAGTTAGGACTTTGATGCATTACTACCATGGGATATCTGGCACTCTAGTCTTGCTGCTTATCTGCGTAGTGTCCTCTCTCAGCATCTTATATGTTTCCTTAATTTGAGCATCTTTTGACTGATTGAGTCTTATACCTGTTTTAACCTGCTCTCACTCTCTTTATCCACACATGTAACAAACTATTCCTTATAAGCCACAAATAGAAATAGGAAGAAAAAATAAACAAAATTTTCTTTGCCACACTAGATATCCCTACTACTTTTGGATACAAAGGTCCTTGGGCTTCAATTCCTTGCTGGAATGGATTTTTCATAAAGAAAGATCAAACTTGATTTGATGTTTGCTTTCCTGTACTATGCTCTATTCACATAAGTATTTACAAGAATCATTTATTCTTGCCTGAATAATAATTATTTTAAGGATTAAAGTGAACCAAAAGATAACTGCTGTTTAAGAATGGTGACACCTGGACACCAAGATGAACAAAACTTTAAGATCTGTAGAAGAAGACACGATTCCACTGCAGTAGCATTCTTCTCTAGAGGATACTGTTTTTAAAAAATATTTTGATGCATGTCTTTAAATGTGTTTTGTTTTTGAAAATTGCATCAAAACCACAAAAACATATATATGCAAAAAATTATTATACAGTATTAAGGTTGAGATTTGAATTGCACTGAACTCAGAAGTTTCCATCACGTTA
>NW_027131745.1:0-2884 GCF_026122565.2 Emydura macquarii macquarii
CGGACAACACTAAGCTGGGGGGAGTGGTAGATACCCTGCAAGGTTGGGATAGGATTCAGAGTGACCTAAACAAACTGGAGGATTGGGCCAAAAGAAATCTAATGAGGTTCAACAAGGACAAGTGCAGAGTCCTCCACTTAGGAAGGAAGAATCCCATGCACAGCTATAGACTGGGGACTGACGAGCTAAGCAGCAGCTCTGCAGAAAAGGACCTGGGGGTAACAGTGGATAAAAAGCTGGATATGAGTCAGCAGTGTGCCCTGGTTGTCAAGAAGGCAAATAGCATATTGGGCTGCATTAGGAGGGGCATTGCCAGCAGGACGCGGGAAGTGATTATTCCCCTCTATTCGGCAATGGTGAGGCCGCATTTAGAATATTGTGTCCAGTTTTGGGCCCCCCACTACGAAAAGGATGTGGACAAGTTGGAGAGAGTCCAGCGGAGGGCAACAAAAATGATGAGGGGGCTGGAGCACAGGACTTATGAGGAGAGGCTGAGGGAACTGGGCTTGTTTAGTCTGCAAAAGAGAAGAATGAGGGGGGATTTGATAGCGGCCTTTAACTACCTGAAAGGGTGTGCCAGGGAGGATGGGGCTAGGCTGTTCTCGGTGGTGGCAAATGACAGAACAAGGAGCAACTGTCTCAGGTTGCAGGGCAGGAGGTCTAGGTTGGATATTAGGAAAAAATTTTTCACTAGGAGGGTGGTGAAGCACTGGAATGAGTTACCTAGGGAGGTGGTGGAATCTCCATCTTTAGAGGTGTTTAAACTGAGGCTTGACAAAGCCCTGGCTGGGATGATATAGCTGAAGTTAGTCCTGCTTTGAGCAGGGGGTTGGACCAGATGACCTCCTGAGGTCCCTTCCAACTCTAATAGTCTATTATTCTATGATTCTATGACCAAGAGCAAGTGGGAGAAGCAGGTGGAGAAGGCTCTCTGCTTCCCTTTGGCACTCTGGATTTTCAGGATGGTGGTGATGATGAAGCCATAGGACACGGTGGTCAGCAGAAAGTTCCCCATAGCCAGGAAGATGTTTACAATGGAGATCATGATTTTGTTGAAGTAGATGGAGTTGCAGGACAGTGCCAGGATTGGTGGGATCTCACAGAAGAAATGCTTGATGAAGTTGGATCCGCAGAAATCCAGATGCACAATAAGCAATGTGTGCACCAATGAATTGATGGCACTGACAGCCCAGACACCAATTATTAAACTGATGCAAATTCTCTTAATCATGAGATGTACATAGTGCAAGGGGTGGCAGATGGCAACATACCGGTCACATGACATGACAGTGAAGAGCACCAGCTCTGTCCGTCCTGACAAAGTGAAGGCAAAGAGCTGGACCATGCAGCCATCAAAGGAGATGGATTTTCTCTCTTGCATCAAGTTTTTTATCATCTTGGGCAGAACTGAGGAACTGCACATAATGTCGACCATGGCCAAGTTGGCGATGAAGAAGTACGTGGGGGTGTGGAGAGGTGGGTGGAAGACACTATGATCAGGGAGTTGCCCATGACAATACCTGTATAAAGGCACAAGAATAGCCCAAAGAAAAGCCCCTGGTGATGAGGGTGATCAAAGAGTCCCTGCATGATGAACTCGGTCACCCTAGTGTGGTTATTTGGTTCCATTGCTTGACTGTTCCTTTTGTAGGAACAAAGATTAAAGTTGCTGTCAGGTGTTGTATCAGAAACTACAGCACAATGGCAACTGAAGCATCTAGACAGACAGGCAATGAAAGCGAGAGAGAGTGATCTTGTCATACTCTACACATTTCACACAATGTAGGAAGAAACAGCTGCATTCAAATATGTTAGCACACAAATCTGTCTCAGATACTGAATCTATGTTCTCCCAACATTTGACTGGAAAAGGGGAAAAATAACACTCCTGATGTTCTCAAATAGAAGTGCGTGAAATCATTTGGACTGTTTACATAAACTGTCTGAGGTAGGATTTCAGAATTTGATCTCAAAATCAATCAAACACCAGAAGTCTTATTAATAACTGAGATTCCACTTTTGAAACTAATTTCACAAAATAGATCTGTTGCAATATAAGACACCTTCAGTGTACACAATATAAACAACTTATATATTAAGAACCTAACGTAAAATATTGGTGGTAAGATATAGGTATATTTAGGTGGAATAAATATGCACAATAAAATAACTTTATTTCCATTGAATTCACACTAGTGTAAATAAGAATAAAAAATAAATAAAATAAAATAAAATAAAATAGTGTAAATAACTCAATAGCAGTCAGCGTGGCTGATCCTCCACTCACTGTAGCTGTACTGGTACACAGCTTTTGCAAATGAAAGGGAATTGTGCCCTTCAAAATTCCATTTTGATGATACGTTACATGGCAATATATACATGTTGCTTTAATATTAGGAATATCGTCCAAATATGTTGACAAGTACTCGCTACTGCATTACAGTTACGTCTCCCTTTACTGTCTTCATATCTCTTTAGTGTTATTACTCCTTCATTGCGTCTTCTGATTTTCTTTTCACTTCTGTTGCAAGAAAACAGGAGTATCTCCATTTACAGCAGTAGAGTTACTGAATTGCAAAAATGATGAAAATGAGAAGAGCAATGTGATCAGTAAATCTATCTAATCATGAGATTTGATTAGACCAATTTTTCATATTTCATATTAAAGTGATTTAAAAAATTGTCACCCTTTCCATCACGTTTCAAATTACATTGCAAACTTCTGAGGGCACAGACAATAAGTTGTGAATCTTCCATCCTTCATAATAATGTTACAACATTACATCTCCATTTACTTTAGATTGTATAACAACATTCTGTGGGAGATCTTGAATCCCGTGTGAATGTGGGCAAGAGTTAACTCTCAAACAAGGCTCTAAATGAC
>NW_027131746.1:0-2868 GCF_026122565.2 Emydura macquarii macquarii
CGGGAGGGGGCACCCGGGCCCTTGGCAGCAGCAGCCGGGGCCCTTGGGGGCAAAGATGTGGGGGAGAACTCCAGGGGGTGCAGAGGAAGGGGGAAAGTGACATGGGGTGAACTTGGAGGGGGCAGAGAAAGGGGAAGCTCATGAAGGGCCAGTCCGGGGGGCTGGCCAGGGGAGCCGATCCGAGCCGGGCTGACAGGGCAGCAGCACATCCATGTGCACTGTGATCTCGTCACACCCTCTGTCAGAGCGAAGGGGACCCCTGGGTTATCCAAGCGCCGGCACAGTTCCTACGAGGGGGCCTTTGTATCCAGGCTTCACGTGGCCCCTCTTCCTCCCTGACATACACATTGAACATTTGATGTCTGTGGGTTTGCACCCGTGTTAGGAGCTCAGCTATCGGGACTGGGGCCCAGGCAGATGGGAGCAGGATTTGGCCTGTACACTTTGTCCAGCCGTGGTTAAAGTGGAGGAGTTTCCTTCCCTGGAGTCTCTCATGCACACTGGCTGGAAGGATCATCTTCCAACTCCCAGAATATTCACCTCTGGGCTGCCATCTGTGACGAGGTTCCTGGGGTGCTCCTGGACTGTGGGACCACAGAGCCCTTCAATCCCACCAGCCTGGGCTGTCCTCACACTGATTTGAAGGTCCAAGTCTCTGCCAGGCACTGCACATACACAGCCATCCACAGGCATGCCCGACTGAGTTACATGAAGCATCTCCCAGTCACTCATGAGCCATCACTAGAGAGTCTACAGCCAGTTCCCCCCAGCTCCAGCCCTACAGCCCAGAGTTGTACCCTCTTACACTTCTCAAGGCTCCCTTGGCAGGGCAGGTTCATTAAATAGTTGCTGCTTCCCTCAGTGTGGAATGGACACACACCAGCATTCGCAGTCTGAGCTGAGATTCCCCAAGCACTTCACCCAAAACACACTGCTTTAGGTAAAATATAAAGTTGATTTATTAACTACAGAAAGACGGATTGTAAGTGATGATAAGTAGCAGGGGCAGAGACCAAAGTTGGTTACTGAGAAAACAAAATAAATTTACAGTCTAAATTTTGACTTAAACAGATTAAGAAAAATGTGTATCAAGCAGTGTCTCACCCTAAGAGATGGTACAGGCAGCTCATGGTTCCTCAATACACAGACTGGCCTCCTTCCAGCCTGAGACCAATCCTGGCCCCAGCTCAAAGTCTTTTTCTTCCAGATGTTAGACGTTTTCCCAGGTGTTGAGATGGTGGGAGAGAGGCCACGTGATGATGTCACTGTCTCCCTTCTTCCACCTGCTAGAAAGATCCTGGCTGTGCCGTGGGGGGTCAGGCCGTCCCCATTGGTCAAACAATCTCCATGGCGTATGTGTCTCCGCTAAGGAGCCTCTAGGATTGTTTTCTTGATGGGCCCATCAACACCTGTCTGGCCCTGCTTTGTTGCAACTGAAAGTCTGACTGTGGCTGTACAATGAGAGCACGGGTACAATCCAACTGACATAAATGTTCCACAGATAAAATGATCCCTCCCAAGCCATGCACCAAACTCATCATCATCACAGCACAGTGGTGAATATGGGGGATCCAGGGTGTTACCCTGGGGTACAGAGTGTCACACCATCAGTAATGTGAAACATCAGCTATCGCTCCGGCTTTGGGGCAGACCCTGTGCAGAGCGCTGCCGCTGGGGCTGAGTGAGAACTAGTGTTATCCCGGTGTCCTCTGCCTCTGTGCCCCACGGGTGCTCTGGGGCCTGCAGAGCTGCTCTGCCCTTGTTTCCCTGGTACCCATCGATGGCGTATGAAATACAGATGTTCACAGTGCTCCCAGCAGTCGGAGATGCCATCTGACAGGCCGTTTATCTGACACATTGTCCCTGCCAGGTGAAACTCCAGGCAGCCCTGAGCCCCCTCAGGCAGGAGCTGGACAAGGGTCTGAAGCTGGAATCCCAGGCCAGGGAGGAACCCACGGCCTGGCAGGTGGGTGTCTGGGTTTATTCCTCCCTGGTCCTGCCTTCTGCTTCCTGTGGGGAAGGGGACGTGCAGCTTCAGGCCGAGGTTATGACCCTGCTCCGTGTGCCTGTGGCTGGGCCCTGGGATTTGGTTTAAGATGAAGGTTTAAGATGTTTACTCTGAGTCTACACAAGGGAAATGGGTGGAGTTTGGGGGGGATGGGGAGGCAATGACCCCCAAATTTATGATGATTTTTTTAACCCCTCACCCTCCACGCCACCCGGCTCCCTCGTTGAGCCCAGCACAGGGTCGGGAGGTGGAGGGGCCGGGTTGGCGTATCTTCCAGGGATGTCAGTGGGGGGGTGTTCCACCGAAGAGGGCCTGGCTGGCACCACCCCTTTCCTCCCGCCCCCTTCCTCAGTGCTCCAAGGGCTGGCAGAGCCCCCTGCCAGGCTGCGAGTGCCCACTCCCCAGCCCGAGGTGCAGTGTTGTATTCGGGGGGGGGGAGGAGCAGGCCATCCTTGGAGGAACTTGCCCTTCCCCATGCTGACATCCCTGGCGGCTGTGCTGACCCGGCCCTTCTGTCTCCTGCGCTGGGCTCAAAGAGGGAACTGTGGGCTGGGTTGGTGATATCAGCGGGTGGCAGCTCCTCCAAGGATGGCCCATCTGACGTGCCTCCCCCCCCCCCCCGGTGGCATGGCCCCCTCGGTACGCCACTGCTGCCGCCCCCACCGCTCCCCACGGGGGGAGTGGGGGAGAGAGGGAAATGGGCCCACAGACACCTCCCCTGCAGGGCCCTGCCACTGACGGGGGGGGGACGGTCATTCTCCCCCATGGGACGCCCTAACCTCCCTACCCCTTCCCCTCCCAAATTAAACATTCAAACTCTGCCTGTGACTAGGGAAGACACTGAGGCTGGGTCAGGGTTA
>NW_027131747.1:0-2846 GCF_026122565.2 Emydura macquarii macquarii
AGTTAACGGTACCACACCCGAGGGTCTGGGACTGGAATGGCTTGATGTGGGCTGCACTCCGCTCAAGCCTTTACGCCCGTCCAGATATTTTCAGCATCGGCGAGCGTTCCTTCTGTCTTCTTTTGCTTTTTATGTGGAACCAGGGATTGGGAGCAGTGCCATGTCTCTCCACATGAAGTCTCCCTCGATGCCAGTGATGCATGCCTGTACCGAGTGTCTCTATGCAGATAGTCATTCCTCAGCACCATATCTCTTACAATGCTGGTGTGCTCCACACCAAAGCCGAAGTGATGGGTCTTGGCTTTGTCAGATTTTGCTCCAGGGGTCAGAGAGCTGCCTCCATTAGGATAAATTTAAGTCCCTGGCTTCTTTCCTTTTTGGTTCTGGGGCAGAAACCCCTGAAGATCTTGCAGTGATTCCTCCAAGGTATCTCTCCCAGACCCTTCAAACAGGTTGAATGTAGATTGTTTCTTGGCATACGTTTCTTACAGGCCCTGCACAGCTTAAAGCCAGGGGATCGAGGCATGCCCTGGCCCCTGGGACGGGGGAAAGAGGGAAAAGGCCCTGATAAGCAGAATCCTAACCACTCTAATTAATCTATGAACTATTACTACTAATGCTAAATCTTATCTATTTACAGGTATGTATGAAAAAGTCCATTGGGGAAGAGCTTGCTGAGCAAGAGAAGACTAATGTTCCAGCAACCGTCACAGGCAGTAAGAAGGAACTGAAGAGGTGGGGGGTCGGCAGCGCCCTATATACAGTGCCATGAGGGCGAGACTCCAGAGGACACCTGAGACAACTCTATGGGTACCACTATTTTCTAAGATGAAATAATTATGGAGACATCCCATTAATACTGCCTTCAGCTCTGGTACAGTGAGCTCCAAGACTCTGAGGTACTGACTCCCTAGCTAATATATAACGTCTCACTGCACTGCTTAATCCATTTAGACAGTTGCTGAGCGGAAAAAGCTACAGAAAGTCTTACTAACTTCCTAAACACCTTAGATTTAGTCAAATAAAAACTGGAAGTACTCTTGACATGTAGGGTATGGAGTCTTGTTTCTCTTCTCTTTAGGATGCAGTTCTGGTTTTGGGAAGAATACTAGGACCTTACCTGAGCCTGCTACTGAATTTCCAATTTGCCACAGAAACAGGATGGGTGGGGCGTGGCGTGGTAGGGAGTAGTAGGATGGGGGAGGAAGTGGGACCTTGTCTCAGATTTTAAGTCCAGTTTGTAGAGTACAAAGGGCCTTGCTCCTAAAGTGCTTAAAAGTGGGGCTCCATTCCTGTGAACCTCAAGAAGTTTATGAGACAGCTGGTGAGATGGGATTTTAGCTGGCATGAATTTTGAAGATTAAGAAACCAGAAGGGGCATGAAGGGACCAGAGAGTCCCAACTTCTACTTTGCTTAGGAGCCAGAGTTAACGGTACCACACCCGAGGGTCTGGGACTGGAATGGCTTGATGTGGGTTGCACTCCGCTCAAGCCTTTACGCCCGTCCAGATATTTTCAGCATCGGCGAGCGTTCCTTCTGTCTTCTTTTGCTTTTTATGTGGAACCAGGGATTGGGAGCAGTGCCATGTCTCTCCACATGAAGTCTCCCTCGATGCCAGTGATGCATGCCTGTACCGAGTGTCTCTATGCAGATAGTCATTCCTCAGCACCATATCTCTTACAATGCTGGTGTGCTCCACACCAAAGCCGAAGTGATGGGTCTTGGCTTTGTCAGATTTTGCTCCAGGGGTCAGAGAGCTGCCTCCATTAGGATAAATTTAAGTCCCTGGCTTCTTTCCTTTTTGGTTCTGGGGCAGAAACCCCTGAAGATCTTGCAGTGATTCCTCCAAGGTATCTCTCCCAGACCCTTCAAACAGGTTGAATGTAGATTGTTTCTTGGCATACGTTTCTTACAGGCCCTGCACAGCTTAAAGCCAGGGGATCGAGGCATGCCCTGGCCCCTGGGACGGGGGAAAGAGGGGAAAAGGCCCTGATAAGCAGAATCCTAACCACTCTAATTAATCTATGAACTATTACTACTAATGCTAAATCTTATCTATTTACAGGTATGTATGAAAAAGTCCATTGGGGAAGAGCTTGCTGAGCAAGAGAAGACTAATGTTCCAGCAACCGTCACAGGCAGTAAGAAGGAACTGAAGAGGTGGGGGGTCGGCAGCGCCCTATATACAGTGCCATGAGGGCGAGACTCCAGAGGACACCTGAGACAACTCTATGGGTACCACTATTTTCTAAGATGAAATAATTATGGAGACATCCCATTAATACTGCCTTCAGCTCTGGTACAGTGAGCTCCAAGACTCTGAGGTACTGACTCCCTAGCTAATATATAACGTCTCACTGCACTGCTTAATCCATTTAGACAGTTGCTGAGCGGAAAAAGCTACAGAAAGTCTTACTAACTTCCTAAACACCTTAGATTTAGTCAAATAAAAACTGGAAGTACTCTTGACATGTAGGGTATGGAGTCTTGTTTCTCTTCTCTTTAGGATGCAGTTCTGGTTTTGGGAAGAATACTAGGACCTTACCTGAGCCTGCTACTGAATTTCCAATTTGCCACAGAAACAGGATGGGTGGGGCGTGGCGTGGTAGGGAGTAGTAGGATGGGGGAGGAAGTGGGACCTTGTCTCAGATTTTAAGTCCAGTTTGTAGAGTACAAAGGGCCTTGCTCCTAAAGTGCTTAAAAGTGGGGCTCCATTCCTGTGAACCTCAAGAAGTTTATGAGACAGCTGGTGAGATGGGATTTTAGCTGGCATGAATTTTGAAGATTAAGAGACCAGAAGGGGCATGAAGGGACCAGAGAGTCCCAACTTCTACTTTGCTTAGGA
>NW_027131748.1:0-28495 GCF_026122565.2 Emydura macquarii macquarii
TTGTTGATTGTAACAAGTTCCAGCACCTTCAGCTTCAACATCGCTGATTGTGAAAGTGAAATCAGTCCCCGAGTCACTGTGGCTGACCCAGGCTGGGATTCCAGAGTGCAGGCAGGGAGTGTGACATATTAGACGCTTAGGTGCTTGTCCAGGTTTCTGTGGGTCGCAGGCTAATCTGTCGCTCATGTCTGAATTAGCTTTGCCGTTATTGGTGACTCTGTCTTCTGGAGACATGGACAGAGATTTTGGAGTCTGAGTCAGTACAATGTCCCGTGGAGTAGGAGAATCAAACCAAATAAATATAGATATCTATGTAGGCAAGGAATCTCAGCTGTATTGGGCCTCAAAAACAGTGACGTGATCTTTCCACCTTTTTATTTAATTGCAGTGAAAAGAACAGGAGATGTGAAAGTAACATGCAAAATGTGTGTGTAGATAACACCTGAGGAGTTCAAATGGTCTGATAAAATAAGGAATAATGGATCGGAGCCTCAGGTTCTGGTAATTGTCAAAGTGCCCCTGAAACTGATTCATGCTAACTGCACTTCTGACCCAAAATATTTACACTCCCGGCATCCTTTTGGATCATTTCCTTGTTGGTGTCTCTTTTATTCTTACCTGCAATGTAGTAACTGGCAGCAGAGATGAGCGTGTGAGATGGTCTTGATCCTTCTCAGCTGGCTGACTGCTGATGGAAGCAGAGGGAGTAAAATGGAACAGAGAAATACCATGTGGGGATAAGAGATGCAAAGCAGCTGCTCTGTGTAAATTTACTTGTGATTCAAACTGAATAGAAAAGGGTCAAGTGAGCAAACATAACAGGAGTGAAGTGGGTAAGTTAGCAGGAGAATTCCTACAGATGCTTTCCTACTAGGTAATGAAATGACTTGTGTCAGAATCCATGGGAATGAATGTCTCAGATATTAGAGAAATGTAAACTGATGTCGTGTCACTGTCATATCTCTAAATCTCCTCCCAAATACCTCTCTGCAGGAGATCAGCTCATTGACTTTTGAATTGTGTAAGGCTCTGAAAGAACAGTGCTGAGTGTGGGACAGACAAACAGTAAGTGGGCTTATCTTTCTGTATTTACCTCTTCATAGGGCAACCGGACAGGGCTAATTTCTCTGCTTTGGTCGAAATTCGCCCCAGTGCAGAAGGCCACAATGAGACCCAAGCCTCATTTCATGGCTTCAGTGCTCCATATACCCGGTGCTGGCTCTCTGCACGGGGGTGAGTTTTACTGAACCATCTTAGGGTGACCTGGCTGTAATGCATGTGTGAAAAGGCTAGCGGATGTGAGTGTGGGAGTCTGAACTTTCACTCTGATTTGCTTAGCAGCTGTGGGAATGAAAGCTCAGATTTGAGGCTACCGTAAAAAAGGTCCATGTTATCACCTGCATGGGAGGAACCCAGGCAAGGGGAAGGTTATAGGGAAACTGTTCTGTGTGCTGAAATAGAGAACAGATCTGGTTGGCTCACAGGTGTGATTAGATTACTCTTCTGTTAGCTAACGTAACGGAGCACTCTCTGCAGAATAATCCTCTCTAAGAACAGAGCTTCAGGTGCCCTGATGTGTAGGACGAGTGCGTGGAAATGGGCGTAGATTAACCAGCAGCTACAGGGGCCACACAGACACCAAGCGCATAGCAGGCCGCCTGTCACAAATGTAGAGATAGAGGCTAGACTACACAACACTGTGTGTGTGATGCCCTCTGGTGGCAGTTTGTGGAAATGCACTTTCCTGGCAGGGCTGCAAGGGAAGGAGGCGGCAGTGTGCAGGAACCTCTGCCTACACGTGCCGGGCAGTGCCCCTACTTCATAGCTGGGTGTGAAGCTGATGCAATGACACGGTCACACCAGCAGGAGGCTGGTTCTATCCTCAGTAATGGGAGTGTGTCTCTGGGAGCCCAGGCATGCACATGGCTACTTACAGAGCTAGGAAAGGTCCCTGCCGAGAAGAGATGAGTCTAGTTCAGACAACAATGCAGGTGGCACTGGTGGCAAGCTGTGAGCACTGGGCGCTTAGAGAGGAGCTTAGCTCCAGAGTTGGACAGACGGGCGGCTCCCAGGCGACATGCTGAGCTGCTAGCTCAGGCCACAGCAGACTGGCCTCCCCTTCACGTAGCGTAGGAAGACAAGCCCCTTTCTCCTCCCATCCCAGCAGCCAGGGCAGGCATGTGCCCACCCTCCGAGTGGGTCCTGGTGTCCAGTGCCGGTGGTAGCCCTGGATGGTGTTGGTGCACGTGGGTGGAACTGATGGGAGTCAGGGAGCGAATGATTTCCTGCCCCCCAGAGCAGGGGGATCCTGATCTGTTGAAGCACTGGTACCATTCCCACGTGATCCAGCCAGTCACAGAACATCCAGGCGTGTGGCCACGAGGCTGAAAGGGAAAAGAACGGACGTGGGTGTGAAGACAGGACTGGGAGGTGGCGAGGCACAGCTGTGGACAGAGGCTGTTCCCAGCAAAGGCTGCAGCTGGAGAGAAGTGCAGAGCAGAGGGGGACAAGGAGAACATGCAGCGCAGAGAATTGCTGGGATCCAGGACAAACGAGAGCCGAGAGGTGGGGGTGGGAATGTGGAAGGCAAGAACAGCGCAATGGAAAGGTGGAGAAGGGCTGGAGGCCGGTGAAAGGATTCGGTGCATGGGGGAGGGGAGGCTGGAGCAGCGGGAGGAAGACGCTTTATCTGCCGTGCGTTGTGGAGAGTGACGCTGGGAGGGGTGTGGGCCAAGGAGCCGGAGCCGGGGAAGGCTGCAGCGAGTGGCTGGGGCGAAAGGTGACCCAGGAGAGGTCGGCTCACAAAACGGGGAAACATTCCCTCCCTTTCCCCAGTCGGCAGGTTTTGCCCTTTTCACTGAAATGTCGTTTGCACTAAAAGGTTCTGACCCGCCCAGGCCGAGGCAGGGAGTCAGTGGAGGAGGGGAACCTGCGGAGCCTACAGCATGAATGGCCCAGGGGATCCATTCTCCATCGGATGGTGCTGGGAGCTCGAGGGAGGACCAGAGAGCTGGGCTGTGGGCTGAGGTCCCTAAGGCCAGACACAGCCCAGTTCCTTCTGGAGAGGTAGCAACAGCTGTGACCTACCACACGTACAGAAAAGCAGCTGTCACTGTGAGCAATAGACGCTGAACAGAGCAGGGAGGTTTTTGTCCTGGTCTGTATCACTGTGTGAAAGGGGTGCTCTTATGCTGCTGACAGAAATAATCTCCAGCATCTTCCACTTCAACCCGGCTGATTGTGAATGTGAAGTCAGTGCCAGACCCACTGCCGCTGAACCGGTCTGGGATCCCAGAGGCTCGGCTGGAAGCATCATAGATGAGGAGCTTTGGAGCCTGTCCTGATTTCTGTTGGTACCAGGCCACCCATCCACCAGCACTAGAACTGGCTTTGCAGTTGATGGTGACTCTGTCCCCAGGAGACACTGCCAGGGATTCTGGAGTCTGAGTCATCACAATGTCCCCGCTGGAGCCTGAATGGGGGGACAAGACCAAAAAAAACAAAACATAACATCAGTGAAATGAAATAACATGTAACCAATCATAGCTGAATCTAGTCTGCATTATTATTTAACCCTGTCAGTTACATTCCAATCCTGTGTGTGCTGAGAATGGTGTTAAGCGCCTATGCTAAATGTGTTTATTTTAAATCACTGTTTGTTCTTACCGTGAAACCAGAGCGCTAGGAGCCAGAGAAGCTGAGTCTGCCACATCATCTTGTTAATTCTGGAGTGACAGATACTGAGCTCAGAAGCACCGAGTGTTTAACTGTAACATTTATAACTGCTCCCGTGGGCAGGGCAATGTCACTGGGGTGGAAATATGCAAAGCAGCAGCTGTGTGTCACTGTCCTTTCCCTGTGTGTCAGTAGAGAGGTGAAGGGCTGTGTAGAGTTGGAGGTCTAGGAACACCAATGTTATGGAGGCAAAGGAGAGCTGGAGTGATGGATCAGGGCAGATCTGTCCCCTTCCCAGGGCAAAGGCTAAGGAGGATTCAAAAAGTAATTGGAAGTTTCTGTGGATTGTTCATCCATCCAGAATTGTAACGGTAAATCCCAAAGGATGGTGATGAGACAGGAGTTTTGGCAGTGTTGAGGCTCAGATACCAGTGCTTCAACGAACCGATAACTACTGGGGGCTAGGAGGAACCTTTCCCTAGGACAGATTTTCCCCTCCCTGCTACTGCAGGGTTTCTTGCAGTGACTGAAGCAGCTGGTGCTGGCTCCTGTTGGAGACAGGACACTGGAGTGGATGGACTCCGGGTTTGATCAGGTGCAGCAATTCCTATTTTCTCACAAATCATCTGTATATATGCAGGTCACTGTTACATGACACTGTATATACACTGGTATATACTGGTGACTGTGAACTTAACAACTCCCAGTGCTTGGTGCCCACTAGACGTCCCCAGAGAGCAGGTGGTGTTTGGAGTCTGAGCCCTTTTGCATCAGTGCCAGATATAAGGGGGAAGGGCTCTATGAAATATGGGTGGAGAATTGGCTTGGGAGGAGTGTGAGCTTGGCAGTGTTTTATCAGTGATGCAAAGAGCACTGACAATGTCTGGGAAAACCGTCCGGAGCAGACTGAGTGAGAGTGGTGGAGGGGACTATAAACCCAGTGCAGAGACAAGCCCTCTGTGTCACACAGGGTCTCTCTTTTGCCAGGACACATTTGTGTGGCTGCCATGCCCTGCGTTTGCACCTCCTGCCAACCATCGGTGGTCAGCTAGACATCGAGCCGTTGATAACATCCCATTGAGCCCAGTGATCTAGCCAGCTTTCTATCCACATTATAGTCCATTCATGCAACCCATACTTCTTTAATTTGCTGGCAAGAACACTGATGGAAAGCATATGAAAAGCTTTGCTAAAGTCAAAGTACATCATGTCCACCACTTTCCCCAAGTCCACAGATCCAGTTATCTCCTCATAGAAGGCAATCAGGTTTGTCAGGCATAACTTGCTCTTGGTGAATCCATGTTGACTGTTCCTGATCACCTTCCTCTCTTCCATGTGCCTCAAAATAGATTCCTTGAGGACCTGCTCCATGATTTGTCCAGGGAATGAGGTGAGGCTGATTGGTCTGTAGTTCCCCGGATCCTCCTCCTTCCTGCATCCTGAATCCCTGCAAAGGAATCAACAGCTTCTGTAAAACCCAACCCTCACAGGCCTCCCTTCCCCTTTGCAAATGTTAGGATATATATATATAGGTAGAGAGAGAGAGAGAGAGAGAGAGAGAGATTTCGATTTTGATTTTGATTTCGTCATCATGTGTGTGTGGCCCAACAGGTTAGTGTGTTCAAGGGAATTCGGAATCAAAGCCGGGTATAGAAATAAAACCTGCCCTTATAAAACAGCTCTTGAGCAGTAGAGCAGCAGACACTGCCGTGCTGCTGTGCTCTGCTCTAGTGCGCAGCATTTAGTGCACTGGAAAGTCGGGTGAAAGGCAAAGTTGGTGACAACCCAGGATCTGTTTCTTTCAGCCCCATGCAGCATTTAGGAGGTTCCCATTAGGTTTTGCTCATAGTTCCAGAAGACAGAGGATCAGATCCTCTCACCATGTCTGAGTTGCCCTGTGGGTGTGTTGCTAAAAATGTTATATCTGCTGCTTTCAAACTGAACCCTGCTCTGGTACCTGACAACTGCCTAGTTTTTATCCAGTCCTTCCCCTCAGAGAACACAGATTTCTTCCACCTTCCCGCTAGCAGCAGCAGATGGTTGGGATGCAGTTCCTTGAGCAGCCTATTGAGGCAGTGCCACGCATCTTCTAGTGTGGGTCACTGCAGAGCTCGCTTCATTTCCGGGATCAAAGACTCAGGCCTCCACAGCTGTCACAGATTTTGGGCTGACTATTTCTGTCTGAATGCCGCAATGCCCTGTCAATGTTATAGGGAGCCAGGAAGAAGTATATTTTGTGGATCAACGTTTAAAACAATTTAAGCTGTGAAAAAAATAATCTTCACACTCAAATGAAGTCCCAATCCTTTGATAAGAAAGGAAACTTCTCCAGCATCAAACCTTGTTTTTAACTGTTTTGCAAGTAAGGGAAGTAGGAGGCGCACAGGTGAATGATGCACTGACAGAGGCAGTGAAGCACTGAACGCTGTTCAACGCTGTATCCTCAGAGCCAGAGGAGCAGTTGCACTGAGAAGGTGACTCTGTCGAGGAGGAAGCAGCTGCTTCATGGTACTGAACAGCACAGAGAGGTTTTATGTTGGTCTGTATCACTGGAGAGGGGAGTGAGAAGCTTTCTGGCAATCATCATCTCCAGCATTTACTGCTGCTTATTATGAGAGTGAAACTGGTTCCAGAGCCACTGCCACTGAACCGGGCTGGGACCCCAGATAGCAGCGTGGAAGCATGATAGAAAAGGAGTTTAGGAACTTGTCCTGATTTGCTATGGTACCAGGAAAGATGGTTAGTTCCATCAAAGATGAGGCTGGCACAGGCTGTGCTGCTGACAGTGACTCTGTCTCCTGGAGACACTGAGGATTCTGGAGTCTGAATGTGCAAAGAAAGTACAAATAAAGATGCATCTCAGGCAAAACCCAATAAACTATACTGTGTCCATTCACTGTTCACATTTTACTATTCCTTGCACTATTCCATTCCAGTCACTATTCACATTTTAATCAATGTTCTCATCTTCACGTGAACAGATTAAAAACTGTAGATAATCAAGAAGAGTCACTGATCTCAGTGAAGTCAGGTTGTATATGGTGACACTTTAAAAAAGCAAAGTCATGACCTGCTTCGTTTGATTCTTACTTTGGATTCAGAACACTAACAGGCAGATGAACTGTGCTGGTAAGATCATTCTGACGTGTCTAAACTGTTCATTCTGATCACGTAACTATGGAGAGTGACACACAACAATTATATCTGTGTAGAGCAGCAGGGAGAGATCAGTCACTTTGCATACTCAGAACTATCTCACCTTTATCTTTGGAATATAGGCTCAGCTTCTAGACATAAAAGGACCAATTCTCCCTCGTGAGACGTTGGTGACTTTCAATGAGTTATTCACATCCTGCAAAGGGAGAACTGAACCCACGGAATTGATTGATTTGCTTGTTTTAGAAGGTGTATAGTGATCTTATTGTTGTGTTAACTTCTGTCGATTCTAAGGCCAGAAGGGACCATTGTGATCATCTAGTCTGTCCTCCTGTGTAACACAGGCCATGGAACTTCCCCCAGATAATTCCTAGAGCAGCTCTTTTAGCAGAACATCCAATCTCGATTTCAAAATGGTCAGTGTTGGTGTCAGTGCCACCGTGACCCTGGGTGAGTTTCCAAAAGCTAATTATACCCACTGTTAAAACGTACACCTTATTTCTACTCTGAATGAGTCAAGTTTCAATTTCCAGCCATTTCAGACATCTCTTGGCATTTCCCTGCACCTACTCCTCTCCTCCAACGATGCCACCCCCATTCATATCCTTCCCCCACTCCCATCTCCATGCCTTTTACCACACTGCCCTGTGTGCATGGAATGGCTGCTCTATCCCGTTTCAGCCAGTCACTAACCTCTCCCTGCTAAAAGCTGCTTCCTGCGTGATACCTGCAGGAGGGAATGGCCCTATGGATAACTGTCATGCAGGACTTCCCTGACACACAAGCCCTACATAGTCCCAGCCCTGCTCCTCCCAATGCTTCCTGGAGTCTGTGTCTGTCAGTGAGGCTGCAGGCTCTTTGGGGCAGGTGTTTGTTGTAGGAAACTGCCAGGAGGAGAAACATTTCTGCTGAGCAACTCCATGATGCATTTAACAGGTTCCCACTGAATTTTACTCACAGCCCCAACCGAGAGGGGACTGGTTCCCTTTCCCACATTTCTGAGTTTCCTTCACAGAGCTCTCCCCAGAGAGTCTGTCTGAAATGTTGCAGCTGATGGGGACTGTCTCCTGCAGACACTAGAAGGGATTCTGGGGCCTGAGTCATCACAGGGTATGTTCAGCTAAATAGATTTAGCTCCTCGTGTCTATCACTGAAAGGCAGGTTTTCCAATCCTTTAATCATTCTCATAATATGCACAACTGATGTGTTATAAAATAAAATGAACTAATGAAACTTGAAAATAAAAAATTTCTGAAACAAAAATTTTGAAATTTCAAGAACTGTTGAAAATCTGTCTTCATTCTGAATTCGCATGAAAAGAACTTTTGAAATGTCAATGTTTCCCACAGCATGGAAATTCCAAGTTTCAATCAGCTTTAATGAGCGCCTGGATGAGAGTTTTAGCTGTGTGGATGGAGAGGAAACGCTATAGTTTAAAGATGTGATGTAGAAAGAATTGGCAAGATGTAGACATATCGGATGTGAGAACTGAGTTGTTGGTGTAGAGATCACTCAAAGAGAAGGGTAGAGGGAGGAGAGAAAGGGACCATGGGCAGAACCCTGGGGAACTGCCATGGAAAGCTGGAGAGCAGATGAGGAGGGTCTTTTTGACCAAGATGTTGAAGGAATTAAATAAAGAGGTAGGAGGAGAACCAGGGGAAGACAGCCACAGAAGCCAAGAGAGGATGAGATTTCGAGAAGAGTATGTTCCGTGATGTTGAAGGGGGATGACATATTGAGGATGAGGATGGAGCCCTGGTTTTGATCTTTGGCCAGGTAAAGGACATTCGGGACTTTGGTGAGATCATCTTCAGTGGAATGCATGGGGAGGTGGTGATGGGGGGCGGGATGGGACAGGTAGCCAGGTTGGAGAGGGTCAAGATGGAATGGGAGGAGAAGAACTCCAGACAGCCAGTGTAGACAGCGTGTTCAATGAACTGTGACATGGAAGGGAACAGGGCAGTAGTTGGAGGGTCGGAGATGGGATGTAGATGTTTTCATCTCTACAGTTTGATCCACTGGCAGAACTTCAACCGCTGATATATCAACCCATGGTAATTCCAATCCCTAGTGTTCCCTTCAGTCAGTGTCCATTTCTCTCTCTCTCTCTGTTCTGCCTGTTTGGTGATTTCTCCAGCCTTTGCTCCTGTCTTTGAACATATTATCTCAGCATCTGAGGCCTCTCTGCAGAGACCTGGATGCTGACAGTTCAGTGGGGAGGAGCTTATGCAATGGAAACTTAAGAAAAGCAGGTAAAGTTTCATGAACAAACCATTCAAATCCCAAATCTTGTTCTTTCCTACACCTCAAAAGAAATTGCGATGACAGGCTATAAAGGAAGAAATGTTTTAAAAAGAAGAAATGTTTTAAAAATTTGTTTTAAAAATTTAAAATTTAAAAAATGTTTAAAAAATTTAATGGATTTGGTGACTGAAGGTAACAGTGAATCAGGGAAAGGCTTGGACCACGGTGAGTGTACGTGATTCTTCTGGGCATCCACAAGATGCATTTCACAGTTTCTTATGCCGCCTACCACGGCTGTCATGCCATGTGTGTGCTGGAGTGAGTGCTGCTATAGACTGAGATGTGTTGTTCCTCCTGAGTTTCAGACGTGCTCCCACTGCAACCTGCCCAGCCAGGCAGCACTAGCCCTCAGGGTCTCAGTTCTGCTCCTCAAACATGGCAACACTGCCATTAAACACTGAGCCCATCTTTCTGTTTGGATCCTGAAATACACAGACAGGATTTGAGGCAGCCAGTAAGAATCATGTTGGGAAGCTGAGGGAAGGAGCGAAATAATATTAAGTAGGAGAGAAAAATCCCATTATTCTAGCTGATGTAAAAATCCTTCTGTAGGGAAGAAAATGTATCTAGCAGGAAACTCCTCAGGATTGTCTACTTCTATTATATGGGCGTGGGGGCAATGGGAGGACAGGGGACGTGTGGTGATGAAAGGCTGAGCAGCACTTAGTCCTTCTGGCCTTAAAGTCGATGAGTCTGTAAAGACGTGTGGCAGCTGCACTGAGAAGGTGACTATAGGAAGCAGCTGCTGCCCTGCACTGAACAGCACAGGGAGGTTTTTGTGCTGGTCTGTATCACTGTGAGAGGAGTACCATAGCTTTGCTGACAGTAATAATCTCCAGCATCTTCTGCTTCAACCCGGCTGATTGTGAATGTGAAATCAGTGCCAGACCCACTGCCACTGAACCGGTCTGGGATCCCAGAGGCTCGGTTGGAAGCAAGAGAGATCAGGAGCTTTGGAGGTTGTCCTGATTTCTGTTGGTACCAGGCAATGTTGCCATAAGCAGAGGAACTGGCTTTGCAGTTGATGGTGACTCTGTCCCCAGGAGACACTGCCAGGGATTCTGGAGTCTGAGTCATCACAATGTCCCCGCTGGAGCCTGAATGGTGGGGACAAGAGCCAAAAAAAAACCAAAACATAACATCAGTCAAATGAAATAACGTGTAACCAATCACAGCTGAGTCTAGTCTGTATTATTCGTTTAACCCTGTGAGTTACATTCCAATCCTGTGTGTGCTGAGAATGGTATTAAGCGTCTATGCTAAATGTATTTATTTTAATTCACTGTTTGTTCTTACCCTGAAACCAGAGCGCTAGGAGCCAGAGAAGCTGAGTCTGCCGCATCATCTTGTTAATTCTGGAGTGACAGATACTGAGCTCAGAAGCACCGAGCGTTTAACTGTAACATTTATATATGCTCCCGTGGGCAGGGCAATGTCACTGGGGTGGAAATATGCAAAGCAGCAGCTGTGTGTCACTGTCCTTTCCCTGTGTGTCAGTAGAGAGATGAAGGCTGTGTGGAGTTGGAGGTCAAGGAACACTGCTCCTATGGAGGCAAAGGAGAGCTGGAGTGAGGGATCAGGGCAGATCTGTCCCCTTCCCAGGGTAAAGGCTAAGGAGGATTCAAAAAGTAATTGGAAGTTTCTGTGGATTGTTTGTCCATCCAGAATTATAACGGTAAATATCAAAGGATGGTGATGTGACAGGAGTTTTGGCAATGTTCAGGCTGAGATGCCAGTGCTTCAACCAACCGCTAACCACTGGGTGCTAGGAGGAACCTTTCCCTGGGAGAGATTATCCCCTCCTGCTACTGCAGGGTTTCTTGCAGTGTCTGAAGCAGGTGGGGGTGGCCCCTGTTGGAGACAGGACACTGGAGTGAATGGACTCCGGGTCTGATCATGTGCACAATTCCTATGTCTTCCTCACAAATCATCTGTATATATGCAGGTCACTGTTACATAACCCTGTATATACACTGGTATATACTGGTCAGTGTTAAGTTAACAACTCCCAGTACTTGGTGCCCACTAGACGTCCCCAGAGAGCAGGTGGCGTTTGCAGGCCTGGCCGTTTTGCGTCTGTGCTGGATTTAAGGGGGAAGGGCTCCATGAAATATGGACAGAGAATTGGCTCGGGAGGCGTGTGAGCTTGGCAGTGTTTTATCAGTGATGCAAAGAGCACTGACAATATCTGGGAAAATTGTCCGGAGCAGACTCAGTGAGGGTGGTGGAGGGGCCTGTAAACCCAGTGCAGAGACAAGCCCTCTGTGTCACACAGGGTCTCTCTTTGGCCAGGACACATTTGTGTGGCGGCCATCACCCCCCACGTTTGCACCTCCTGGCAGCCATCAGTGGCCAGCTTTAAGCTGTGGCTGGGGCTCACGAAAGCTCCACTGATGGGAAGGGTGAGGGGGCCAGTTTCCTGGCCATCCCCTCTGCTGACCCAGCACCACACACACTTCTGGGATGTGCTAGCCCCCGTGACCAGGAGGCTTCTACTGCTTTGGGCACCTGTGAGCTGGTCCCTGAAGGACGCCGCTGTTGGGGGATAGCTGGAGTAAGACTTCGGTAAATCTAACCTTCAGTGCCCCTTGCATAATCCATTTCTCTCTCTTTGATTCTACTTTCATTGCAACTGAGCCAGGCTTTCCCCTTCTTGTTGTAGATCTCAGCCCCTGAATTCTTCTCTGTAAGGATCTGGCTGCTGAGAGTATAGTGGGGTGGAGGTCTTGGACAGGAATCCTAGAAGATTAGGGTAGGGAGGGACCTCAGGAGGTCATCTCGTCCAACGCCCTACTCAGTGTAGGGACTAACCCCAACTAACTCATCCCAGCCAGGGTTTTGTTGAGCCAGGCCTTAAAAACGTCTAAGGATGGAGATTCTACCACCTCCCTAGGGAACCCATTGCAGTGCTTCTCCTAGTAAAGAATGTTTTGTTCTAATATCCAACCTAGACCTCCCCCACTGCTACTTGAGACCATTGCTCCTAGTTCTGTCATCTACTACCACTGAGAACAGCCCAGCTGCATCCTCCCTGGAACCCCCTCTCAGGCTGATGAAGGCCGCTATCGAATCTTCCCTTATCCTTCTCTTCTGCAAAGTAAACAAGCCCAGTACCCTCAGCCTCTCCTCACAAGTCATGTGCTCCAGCCCCCTAATCATTTGAGTTGCCCCCCACTGGACTCTCTCCAGTTTGTTCACATCTTTTCTGTAGTGGGGGCCTAAAACTGGACACAATACTCTAAATGAGGCCTCATCAATGCTGAATGGGGGGACTAATCACTTCTCTAAATCTGCTGGCAATGCTCCTACTAATGCAGCCCAATATGCCATTAATCTTCTTGGCAATAAGGGCACACTGCTGACTCATGGTCAACTCAGATCCTTCTCTGCAGAACTGCTCCCTAGCTGGTCTGTCCCCAGTCAGCAGCAGTGCCTGGTGGCTGGGTGAGACACAGGGCTCTGGAATGACTCTGCCCAGCCAGACAGGGAGGCCCAAATCAGTGGTCATGTCGCTATTGTGTTTGAACCTGTTTCCTGGACAAGGCGAGTTGGCTGTGTGGAGGGCGCTGTGGACACCCCCACAGATGTGTTACCGCTGGATTTGTAATCCTGCTGTAAGAGAAAACATCCTTGTTCTCACTGATCAGGGAAACGGATGCTTTTAGCTGAGGTGTGGGAGGGCCCTAAGGTCTGAGCAAAGCCCTGGCCTCAAATCAAATGTTGCTGAGGCACTGGTACTGAGATTCTAGGGAGCAGCTGTTCCCCTGAGTGACATCAGCTAAGGCGAACAGGAAAGCTTTGTACTGATCTATATCACTGTGGAGCAGGTAGTCTTGTTGATTGTAACAAGTTCCAGCACCTTCAGCTTCAACATCGCTGATTGTGAAAGTGAAATCAGTCCCCGACTCACTGTGGCTGACCCAGGCTGGGATTCCAGAGTGCAGGCAGGGAGTGTGACATATTAGATGCTTAGGTGCTTGTCCAGGTTTCTGTGGGTAGCAGGCTAATCTGTCGCTCATGTCTGAATTAGCTTTGCAGTTATTGGTGACTCTGTCTTCTGGAGACATGGAGAGAGATTTTGGCATTTGAGTCAGCACAAAGTCCCGTGGGGTAGGAGAATCAAACCAAACAAATATAGATATGTATGTAGGCAAGGAATCTCAGCTGTATTGGGCCTCAAAAACAGTGACATGATCTTTTCACCTTTTAATTTAATTGCAGTGAAAATAACAGGGGCTGTGAAAGTAACATGAAAAATGTGTGTGTAGATAACACCTGAGGAATGCAAATAGTCTGATAAAATAACGAGTAATGGGTCAGAGCCTCAGATGCTGGTAATTGGCAAAGTGCCTCTTAAATTGATTCATGCTATCTGCGCTTCTGACGCAAAATATCTACACCCCCGGCATCATTTTGGATCGTTTCCTTGTTGGTGTCTCTTTTATTCTTACCTGCAATGCAGTAACTGCCAGATGAAATGAGCGTGTGAGATGGTCTTGATCCTTCTCAGCTGGCTGACTGCTGATGGAAGCACAGCGAGTAAAATGGAACAGAGAAATACCATGTGGGGATAAGAGATGCAAAGCAGCTGCTCTGTGTAAATTTACTTGTGATTCAAACTGAATAGAAAAGGGACAATTGAGCAAACATAACAGGAGTGAAGTGGGTAAGATAGCAGGAGAATTCCTACAGTTGCTTTCCTTTTCAATAGGAATGAATGTCTCAGATATCAGCTTACATTTTTCTAATGTCATGTCACTGTCATATTTCTAAATCTTCTTCTCCCAAATACCTGTCTACAGGAAATCAGCTCATTGGCTTTTGAATTGTGTAAGGCTCTGATAGAACAGTGCTGAGTGTGGGACAGAGAAATAGGAAGTGGCCTTATCTTTCTGTATTTACCTCTTCATAGGGCAACCGGACAGGGCTAATTTCTCTTCTGTTATTTGCTATGGCTGAAATCAGCCCCTGTGCAGCAGGACAAAATGAGACCCAAGCCCCATTTCATGGCTCCAGTGGTCCATATACCTGGTGCTGGCTCTCTGCGCAGGGGTGAGTTTTACTGAGCCATCTTAGGGTGACCTGGCTGTAATGCATGTGTGAAAAGGCTAGCGGATCTGAGTGTGGGAGTCTGAACTTTCACTCTGATTTACTTAGCAGCTGTGGGAATGAAAGCTCAGATTTGAGGCTGCCATAAAAAAGGTCCATGTTATCACCTGCATAGGAGGAACCCAGGCAAGGGGAAGGTCATATGGAAACTGTTCTCCATGCTGAAATAGAGAACAGATCTGGTTGGCTCATAGGTGTGATTAGATTACTCTTCTGTTAGCTAACGTAACGGAGCACTCTCTGCAGAATAATCCTCTCTAAGAACAGAGCTTCAGGTGCCCTGATGTGTAGGACGAGTGTGTGGAAATGGGCGTAGATTAACCAGCAGCTACAGGGGCCACACAGACACCAAGCGCATAGCAGGCCGCCTGTCACACATTTAGATACAGAGGCTAGACTACACAACACTGTGCGTGTGATGCCCTCTGGTGGCAATTTGTGGAAATGCACTTTCCTGGCAGGGCTGCAAGGGAAGGAGGCGGCAGTGTGCAGGAACCTCTGCCTACACGTGCCGGGCAGTGCCCCTACTTCATAGCTGGGTGTGAAGCTGATGCAATGACGCTGTCACACCAGCAGGAGGCTGGTTCTATCCTCAGTAATGGGAGTGTGTCTCTGGGAGCCCAGGCATGCACATGGCTACTTACAGAGCTAGGAAAGGTCCCTGCCGAGAAGAGATGAGTCTAGTTCAGACAACAATGCAGGTGGCACTGGTGGCAAGCTGTGAGCACTGGGCGCTTAGAGAGGAGCTTAGCTCCAGAGCTGGACAGACGGGCGGCTCCCAGGCGACATGCTGAGCTGCTAGCTCAGGCCACAGCAGACTGGCCTCCCCTTCACGTAGCGTAGGAAGACAAGCCCCTTTCTCCTCCCATCCCAGCAGCCAGGGCAGGCATGTGCCCACCCTCCGAGTGGGTCCTGGTGTCCAGTGCCGGTGGTAGCCCTGGGTGGTGTTGGTGCACGTGGGTGGAACTGATGGGAGTCAGGGAGCAAATGATTTCCTGCCCCCCCCAGAGCAGGGGGATCCTGATCTGTTGAAGCACTGGTGCCATTCCCTGTGATCTAGCCAGTCACAGAACATCCAGGCGTGTGGCCATGACGCTGAAAGGGAAAAGAACGGACGTGGGTGTGAAGACAGGACTGGGAGGTGGCGAGGCACAGCTGTGGACAGAGGCTGTTCCCAGCAAAGGCTGCAGCTGGAGAGAAGTGCAGAGCAGAGGGGGACAAGGAGAACATGCAGCGCAGAGAATTGCTGGGATCTCAGGACAAACGAGAGCCGAGAGGTGGGGCTGGGAATGTGGAAGGCAAGAACAGCGCAATGGAAAGGTGGAGAAGGGCTGGAGGCCGGTGAAAGGATTCGGTGCATGGGGGAGGGGAGGCTGGAGCAGCGGGAGGAAGACGCTTTATCTGCTGTGCGTTGCAGAGAGTGACGCTGGGAGGGGTGTGGGGCAAGGAGCCGGAGTCGGGGAAGGCTGCAGCGAGTGGCTGGGGCGAAAGGTGACCCAGGAGAGGTCGGCTCACAAAACGGGGAAACATTCCCTCGCTTTCCCCAGTCGGCAGGTTTTGCCCTTTTCACTGAAATGTCGTTTGCACTAAAAGGTTCTGACCCGGCCAGGCCGAGGCAGGGAGTCAGTGGAGGAGGGGAACCTGCGGAGCGTACAGCATGAATGGCCCAGGGGATCCATTCTCCATCGGATGGTGCTGGGAGCTCGAGGGAGGACCAGAGAGCTGGGCTGTGGGCTGAGGTCGCTAAGGCCTGACACACGCCAGTTCCTTCTGGAGAGGGGAGCAACAGCTGTGACCTACCACACGTACAGAAAAGCAGCTGTCAGCGTGAGCTATAGAAGCTGAACAGAGCAGGGAGGTTTTTGTGCTGGTCTGTATCACTGTGTGAGAGGGGTGCTGCTATACTGCTGACAGTAATAATCTCCAGCGTCTTCCGCTTCAACCCGGCTGATTGTGAATGTGAAGTCAGTGCCCGACCCACTGCCACTGAACCGGTCTGGGATCCCAGAGGCACGAGTGGAAGCATAATAGATAAGGAGCTTTGGAGCCTGTCCTGATTTCTGTTGGTACCAGGCCACCCAGCTGCTAGCACTAGAACTGGCTTTGCAGTTGATGGTGACTCTGTCCCCAGGAGACACTGCCAGGGATTCTGGAGTCTGAGTCATCACAATGTCCCCGCTGGAGCCTGAATGGGGGGACAAGAGCAAAAAAAACCAAAAAACAATAACATCAGTCAAATGAAATAACGTGTAACCAATCACAGCTGAATCTAGTCTGTATTATTCCTTTAACTCTGTGAGTCACATTCCAATCCTGTGTGCGCTGGGAATGGTGTTAAGCACCTATACTAAATGTAGGTATTTAAATCAGTGTTTGTTCTTACCCTGAAACCAGAGCGCTAGGAGCCAGAGAAGCTGAGTCTGCCGCATCATCTTGTTAATTCTGGAGTGACAGATACTGAGCTCAGAAGCACCGAGTGTTTAATTGTAACATTTATAACTGCTCCCATGGGCAGGGCGATGTCACTGGGGTGGAAATATGCAAAGCAGCAGCTGTGTGTCACTGTCCTTTCCCTGTGTGTCAGTAGATAGATGAAGGGCTGTGTAGTGTTGGAGGTCTAGGAACACTGCTCCTGTGGAGGCAAAGGAAAGCTGGAGTGACGGATCCGGGCAGGTCCCCCCGCTACCCAGATTAAAGGTTGAGGAGGATTCAAAAAGTAATTGGAGGTTTCTGTGGATTACTCGTCCATCCAGAATTATAATGGTAAATCCCAAAGGATGGTGATGAGACAGGAGTTTTGGCAGTATTCAGGCTGAGATGCCAGTGCTTCAACCAACAGCTAACCACTGGGGGCTAGGAGGAAACTTTCCTTGGGATAGATTATCCCCTCCTGCTACTGCAGGGTTTCTTGCATTGTCTGAAGCAGCCGGGGCTGGCTCCGGTTGGAGACAGGACACTGGAGTGGATGGACTCCGGTTCTGATCAGGTGCAGCAACTTGCCCTTGATGAATCCATGTTAACTGTTCCTGATCACCTTCCTCTTTGCCAAGTGCCTCAAAATAGATTCCTTGAGGACCTGCTCCTTGATTTGTCCAGGGAATGAGTTTAGGCTGATTGGTCTGTAGTTCCCCGGATCCTCCTTCTTTCTGCTTCCTGAATCCCTGCAAAGGAATCAACACCCTCTGTAAAACCCAACCCTCAGAGGCCTCGCTTCCCCCTTGCAAATTTCAGGATATATATATATATATATATATATATATATATATATATATATATAGGGGAGAGAGAGAAAGAGAGAGAGATTTCATTACCATGTGTCTGTGCCCCACCAGGTTAGTTTGTTAAAGGGAAATCGGAGTCAAACCCAGGTATAGAAATAAAACCTGCCCTTATAAAGCAGCTGTTGAGCAGTACAGCAGCAGACACTGCCGTGCTACTGTCCTCTGCTCTAGTGTGCAGCCCCTCGCATGCAGGACACTGGGAAGTCGGGTGAAAGGCAAAGTTGGTGACAATCCAGGATCTGTTTCTTTAAGCCACAAGCAGCATTCAGGAGGTTCCCATTAGGTTTTGCTCATAGTCTCAGAAGAAAAAGGACCAGATCCTCGGACCATGTCTGAGTTGCCCTGTGGGTGTGATGCTAAATGTGTTATATCTGCTGCTTGCCCACTGAACCCTGCTCTGGTCCCTGACAAAAGCCCAGTTTTTACCCGGTCCTCTCCCTCAGAGAACACAGATTTCTTCCACCTTCCCGCTAGCAGCAGCAGATGGTTGGGACGCAGTTCATTGAGCAGCCTATTTAGCTGTGCCATGCATCTTCTAGTGTTGGTCACTGCAGAGCTGGCTTCATTTCTGGGTTTGAAGACTCAGGCCTCTGCAGCCCTCACAGATTTTGGGCTGACTGTTTCTTTCTTAATGCTGCAATGCCCTGAGTATATTATGGGCAGCCAGGAAGAAATATGTTTTGGGGATCCAGGTCTAAAACCATTTAAGTTGCGGAAAAAAACAAGCTTCACACTGAAATGAAGTCCCATCTCTTTAGTAAAAAGGAAACTTCTCTAGCACCAAACTTGGCTTGACCATCTCCTTATTTTTAATAGTTTTGCAAGTAAGGGAAGTAGGAGGCACACAGGTGAATGAAGCACTGACCCAGGCAGTGAAGCACTGAAGGGTTGTTCAATGCTCTATCCCCAGAGCCAGAGCAGCAGTTGCACAGAGAAGGTGACTCTGTTGAGGAGGAAGCTGCAGCAGAGTCCATTGCTGTCTCCTAAGCTCTGCCTTTGGTGCTGCTTACTTAGGCTGTACCTTTATCCTGTAAGATCTCAGCACCTGAGTCCTCTCTGCAGGGATCTGGATGCTGACAGTGCACTTAGGTGGTGGTCAATTGAAGGAAATCCCAGCCAAGCAACCAGCACCTCCAGTGCTCAGTATGAGTTTGGGTAAAAGCAAATAGATCCTCAAACACCAACCCCAGCCCTAAAAATGTCAGATGCCCTCATAGCAAGGAGGAAATATGTCTTTGTGCATTTTCCTATCTGAGCCTACGTGTGAACCGACGTGTGAACTGCCCCATTTCTCCCGCACAGGTCCCCAGTTGCTGTGACTTTCCCTCTGTCAGAGGCAGGTTGGACGCAGCCAATAGCTTCTGTCTGTTATTCCAAGTGTCCAGCAGCGTGGGTCGCTAGAGAGTAACGTGAGCTGTTCCTTCATCCCAGAAGATGAGCTTGCCTCCCCGTCAACCTTTCTAGGCTCTTCTGGCTCTGGAGTTCAGGAGCCTGGTTCAGCCTTTCCCCGCGACAGCACTGCCAAGAAATAAAGCGCTGGGAGGGCTGTGTCAGCTTTCATCCTGAAATGCTCAGAGTTGGGACAAGGAAGAATTATTTTGGAGAACTAGAGGGTAAAATTATTTATGCAAGAAAAAAAAATGCCCCCCAAATCAGCTGCTGCTGTGGGGAAAAAAAGTCTCCATTGAAGAAAATATCTCTAGCAGCAAACTTCCCTGGCAGGACAGTATACTTTATCCTAGCGGTGTCACCACGTGGTTCCGTTACACAGACTTCCAAGCAGCTGTTCAGTTTGGGGAAGACATGCTGTGGCGTTGTTAGTGCGGCTATGCTGGTCGTGGAGGAAAAAGAGCTGTGTGAGTAGCAGGGGAGTTTTCTCTGTCTTCGGTCTGTGATTAAAGTAAATTCCTGAGACAGATTTGCTCCCTAGGGTAGGGGCATTGTTTTTGGGATGAGAATCCTGAAAGAGGGGTTTGACTGCATGCTGTTTGTGATCACCTGTTTCAGGGCTGGTGTTTATATGGAAAGAAAGCAATTGATTCTTCATGTCCTGAGACTCGACATCACTGATTTCTCCTGTACTGAGAAGGTGACCTATAATTCCAGGAGATCTGCTGCTGCTCAGCCGCAGGTTAACACTTGTGTTAGCCCTGGGAGACTGGTTTTGGGCAGCAGACATGGTATTATAGAAAGGTGAGAAGTGAGAACAGGGGACTCTGCCTGGTGTTGAAAGACTGCTCAAAAGGGCGTCTGAACTAGAATGTAGCAGTCACACTATGTATAGGAAGCAGCTGTTACCCTGAAAGGGACGGGGTGGGGGAAGTTTTTGTATTGACAACACTAAAGTAATATTGCTGAGAATTAAGTTGAGGAAGGGTAGGAAAAAAACAATTCCTCCTGTAAGTAGAGTACAGGAATGGATGAAAGAAAGGATTGAAAGAGCTCAAAATCTATAGCTATGGGTAAATAGTGTCTCACTGGAGAACCGTCCCCCCTGAGATAGACATGGAATTCTATAATGAAATGAATAAAAGGAGCAGATGGATAGGTACACAAGATAGAGCAAATCAGTGTCTTTGTGGTGAGCAGGGATGCTATTGCCAAATATACACACATGGCTCCAAAGAGGCAGGAACGGGAAGAATGGGAACAGCTTTCTGCCTGCCCTAACGCGGACTCACACTGCCAGAGGGAAAGTGCCATTTGTTAAGAGCCCTACAATGCTTCCCTTCCTGATCACAGTCTAGATCTCCGATCCCTTCTGTGATCCTGCTCCCTCTCAGCAGCCAGCAATGACCCTTCAATTCAACACCCCCACAGTTACAAGCAGGCTGGGTGGAGTGTCCGTCCAGGAGCCCTAGTCTCTGTGTCTCTGTGCACCTGGCAGTACATGTTCTTTTAGGTCTCCGTCCCCCACCAGAACCTATCATGCGACTCCACTGAACTTCTATCCTGTAACAACGTCTCCTGTCATATAGTTTGTGAGCATAGTCTGTTCTCCACGGGGAGTTAGGCTTTCTCTACATTAGAAAGGTTTTCTGGCGAAGCTGTACCAACTGATCTGTACCAGCAAACCCTCCTGAGACACACAATCTGTAGTGGCAGAGGCACTTTATGCTTGCATAACTGCATCTACACTCAGTCTTACAGCAGCATAGCTATGCTAGTCAAAATGTCACACCCAGACTGGCACAGCTGTGCTGGTTGGAAGTATTAACTGTACCTCAGGCCTCAGAGTGGTAGAACTTTGCCCTGTGTTTGCAGCATTTAGATTAGAGTTGGGCCTGAAGCAAAATCCCAGGTAGAAATAACTCCAAACTATGGAGGAATGTATCTGTTTATTTGGAGGCGACTTTTGTGGTTGATCTCTCTCTCTCTCTCTCTACGAAGGACCTAACCAAAGCCTGAAACCAACTTCTAGCGTGGATGTGGATCTCTGATGTCTGTCTCTGGATATATCTGCAATGTAATACCAGGGTTAGTGGAACTCGAGTCAGCAGACCCTGGATTTGAGAACCCAGGGCTTGAGCATGTACACAGAGTGCTGATCCCCGGTTTAGAGTTTTTGAATCCGGACTCCAACCTGTAGTATCCACACTGTAGTATTCAGGCTTAGGTCCAACCAATCATATATCCCAATATTCTTAGCAGGTTCCTGAAATGTGGCTGATCTAGCCCTTCGTTCATGGTAGAGTGTGGAAAAAAGTTGATTTTCCACACCGGGCATCACAGGAAGCGTAAGCAGCAAAAAAACATAAGAATGGCCATAGTGGGTTAGACCAATGGTCCATGTAGCCCAGTATCCCATCATCCGACTGCAGCCAATGCCAGGTGCTTCAAAGGGAATGAACAAAAAAGGAATCATCGAGTGATCCGTTACCTGTCGTCCACTCCTAGCTTCTGACAAAGATCCTAGGGACACTCACAGCATGGGATTGCATCCCTGACCATCTTGGGTAATAGCCATTGATGGACCTATCCTCCATGAACTTATCTAGTTCTTTTTTGAACCTTGTTATAATTTTGGCCTTCACAACATCCTGTGGCATTGAGTTCCACTGTTCTGTATTTATCATTTGGATTATAATTTCTAATGTGGTTTGGACTTAACTATCTTGAGTATTTTGTATCATCTGCAAATTTTGCGACCTCACTGTTTACCCCTTTTTCCAGATAATTTCTGAATATGTTGAACAGCACTCATCCTAGTATTGACCACTGGGGGACACCACTGTTTATCTTTCTTCATGCTGAAATCTTACCACTGATTACTACTTGTTGTTTTCTGTCTTTTATCCAGTTACTGATCTAGGAGAGGACCTTCCCTCTTATCCCATAATATGTTATCTTACTTATCTTTTACCTTACTTTGCTTAAGAGCCTTTGGTGAGGGAACTTGTCAAAGGTTTTTTGAAAGTCTAAGTAGACTATATCCACTGAATCGCTCTTGTCCACATGCTTCTTGACTCCCCTCAAAGAATTCTAATAGATTGGTGAGGCATGATTTCCCTTTTCAAAAGCCATGTTGACTCTTCCCCAACAAATTATGTTCATCTGTGTGTCTGATCATTTTGTTCTTTACTGTAGTTTCAACCAATTTGTCTGGTACTCAATTTAGGTTTACCAGCATATAATTGCCAGGATGACTTCTGGAGCGTTTTTTAAAAGTTGATGTCACATTAGCTATTCTCCAGTGATCTGGTAGAGAAGCTGCTTTAAATGATCGGTTACATACCACAGTCAGTACTTCTGCTATTTCATATTTGAGTTCCTTCAGAACTCTTGGCTGATACCATCTGGTCCTGGTGACTTATGACTGTTTAATTTATCAATTAGTTCCTAAAACCCCTCTACTGACTCCTAAATTGGGGACAGTTCCTCAGATTTGGGGACAGTTCCTCCACCAAAAAAGAATGGCTCAGGAGTGGGAATCTCCCTCACATCCTCAGCCATGAAGACAGAATGCAAAGAATTCATTCATTTATTTAGTTTCTCTCTAATGGCCTTATCTTCCTTGAGTGCTCCTTTAGCACCCCGATCGTTCAGTGACTCAAGTGATTGCTGGCAGGCTTCCTGCTTCCCATGTACTCACATTTTTTTTCCTGTTTGTTTTTTAATATTTCTTTAGATGCTCTTCAAATTTTTTTTTGTCCTGTCTAATTATATCTTTACACTTGACTTGCCAGATTTTCTGTGTCTTTCTGTTTTCTGCATCAGGATTGACTTCCAATTATTAAGGGATGTGTTTTTGCCTCTAACTGCTTCTTTTACTCTGCTGTTTAGCCATGGTGGCTTTTTTTGGTCCTCTTACTGCTTTTTTATTGGGGGTATACATTTAATTTAAGCCTCTATTATGGTGTTATGCCTTGAACTAGTCTAGTTTTCTCTTCTCCCTCACCGAAATGCACAGGCAGCTAAAACCTCCCCTCTAGCTGGAAAGGACACAACTTCATATGCCGCCTGCCACGGCTGTCATGCCATGTGTGTGTTGGATTAATTGCTGCTATACACTGAAATGAGTTGTTTCTCCTGAGTTTGACATGCTTCCTCTGCAGCCTGCCCAGCCCGGGCAGCACTAGCCCTCAGGGTCTCAGTTCTGCTCCTCAAACATGGCAACGCTGCTGTTAAACACTGAGCCCATCTTTCCGTTTGGATCCCGAAATACACAGACAGGATTTGAGGCAGCCAGTAAGAATCATGTTGGGAAGCTGAGGGAAGGAGCGAAATAATATTTAGTAGGGGAAAAAATCACATTGTTCTAGCTGATGTAAAAATCCTTCGATACGGAGGAATATTGTTCTAGCAGGAAACTCCTGAGGATTGTCTACTTCTTTTATATGGGCGTGGGGGCAGTGGGAGGATGATGAGTCTGTAAAGACGTTTGGCAGCTGCACTAAGAAGGTGACTATAGGAAGCAGCTGTTGCTCTGAAATGAATATCATAGGGAGGTTTTTGTACTGGTCTGTATCACTGTGAGAGGAGTACTATAGGTGTACTGACAGTAATAATCTGCAGCATCTTCAGCTTCAACCCTGCTGATTGTGAAAGTGTAGTCAGTGCCCGACCCACTGCCGCTGAACCGGTCTGGGATCCCAGAGGGACGAGTGGAAGCAGAATAGATCAGGAGCTTTGGAGCCTGTCCTGATTTCTGTTGGTACCAGGCTACGTATCCGCTAGCACTAGAACTGGCTTTGCAGTTGATGGTGACTCTGTCCCCAGGAGACACTGCCAGGGATTCTGGAGTCTGAGTCATCACAATGTCCCCGCTGGAGCCTGAATAGGGGGACAAGAGCGCAAAAAAAAAGAACATAACATCAATCAAATGAAATAACATGTAACCAATCACAGCTGAATCTAGTCTGTATTATTCATTTAACCTTGTGGGTTACATTCAAATCCTGTGTGCGCTGAGAATGGTGTTAAGCACCTATGCTAAATGTAGGTATTTTAAATCACTGTTTGTTCTTACCCTGAAACCAGAGCGCTAGGAGCCAGAGAAGCTGAGTCTGCCGCATCATCTTGTTAATTCTGGAGTGACAGATACTGAGCTCAGAAGCACCGAGCGTTTAATTGTAACATTTATAACTGCTCCCGTGGGCAGGGCAATGTCACTGGGGTGGAAATATGCAAAGCAGCAGCTGTGTGTCACTGTCCTTTCCCTGTGTGTCAGTAGAGAGATGAAGGACTGTGTAGAGTTGGAGGTCTATGGAGGCAAAGGAGAGCTGGAGTGAGTGTTCAGGGCAGATCCGTCCCCTTCCCAGGGCAAAGGCTAAGGAGGATTGAAAAAGTAATTGGAGGTTTCTGGGGATTGCTCGTCCATCCAGAATTATAATGGTAAATCCCATAGGATGGTGATGAGACAGGAGTTTTGGCAGTGTTCAGGCTGAGATGCCAGTGCTTCAACCAACCGCTAACCACTGGGGGCTAGGAGGAACCTTTCCTTGGGACAGATTATCCCCTCCCTGCTACTGCAGGGTTTCTTGCAGTGTCTGAAGCAGCTGGTGCTGGCTCCGGTTGGAGACAGGACACTGGAGTGGATGGACTCCAGGTCTGATCAGGTACAGCAATTCCTGTCTTCCTCACAACTCATCTGTATATATGCAGGTCACTGTTACATGACACTGTATATACACTGGTATATACTGGTGACTGTGAACTTAACAACTCCCAGTGCTTGGTGCCCACTAGACGTCCCCAGTGAGCAGATGGCGTTTGGAGTCTGGGCCGTTTTGCGTCAGTGCCGGATTTAAGGGGGAAGGGCTCCATGAAATATGGGCGGAGAATTGGCTTGGGAGGCGTGTGAGCTTGGCAGTGCTTTATCAGTGATGCAAAGAGCACTGACAATGTCTGGGAAAACCGTCCGGAGCAGACTCAGTGAAGGTGGTGGAGGGGACTATAAAGCCAGTGCAGAGACAAGACCTCTGTGTCACACAGGGTCTGTCTTTTGCCAGGACACATTTGTGTGGCTGCCATCCCCCATGTTTGCACCTCCTGCCAACCATCGGTGGTCAGCTAGACATCGAGCCGTTGATAACATCCCATTGAGCACAGTGATCTAGCCACCTTTCTATGCACATTATCGTCCATTCATGCAACCCATACTTCTTTAATTTGCTGGCAAGAACACTGATGGAAAGCGTATGAAAAGCTTTGCTAAAGTCAAGGTACATCATGTCCACCAATTTCCCCACGTCCACAGATCCAGTCATCTCCTCATAGACGGCAATCAGGTTTGTCAGGCATGACTTGCTCTTGGTGAATCCATGCTGACTGTTCCTGATCACCTTCCTCTATTCCAAGTGCCTCAAAATAGATTCCTTCAGGACCTGCTCCATGATTTGTCCAGGGAATGAGGTGAGGCTGGTTGGTCTGTAGTTCCCCGACTCCTCCTCCTTCCTGCATCCTGAATCCCTGCAAAGGAATCAACAGCTTCTGTAAAACCCAATCCTCACAGGCCTCCCTTCCTCTTTGCAAATGTTAGGATATAGATAGAGAGAGAGAGAGAGATTTCTTCACCTTGTGTTTGTGCTCCACCTGGTTAGTTTGTTAAAGGGAAATTGGCGTCAAACGCGGGAAAGAAATAAAACCTGCCCTTCTAAAACAGCTTTTGAGCAGTACAGCAGCAGACACTGCCGTGCTACTGTCCTCTGCTCTAGTGTGCAGCCCTAGTTGGGTAAAAGGCAAAGTTGGTGACAATCCAGGATCTGTTTCTTTCAGCCACATGCAGAATTCAGGAGGTTCCCATTACATTTTGCTCATTGTCCCAGAAGAAAAAGGATCAGATCCTTGCACCATGTCTGAGTTGCCCTGTGGATGAGAAGCTAAAAATGTTTTCTGCTGTTTTCCCACTGAACCCTGCTCTGGTACCTGCCAACTGCCCAGTTTTTACCCAGTCCCTCTCGTCAGAGAACACAGATTTCTTCCTCTTCCCTGCTAGCAGCAGAAGATGGTTGGGACGCAGTTCCTTGAGCAGCCTATTGAGCTGTGCCATGCATCTTCTAGTGTGGGTCACTGCGGAGCTTGCTTCACTTTCGGGATTGAAGACTCAGGCTCCGCAGCCATCACACATTTTGGGCTGACTATTTCTCTCTCAATGCAGCAATGCCCTGACAATTTTATGAGCAGCCAGGAAGAAATATATTGGGATCAAGGTATAAAACCATTTAAGCCGCGAAATAAATAATCATCACTCTGAAATGAAGTCCCATCCCTTTGGTAAGAAAGGAAACGTCTCCAGCACCAAACCTGGCTTGACCATCTCCTTATTTTTAATTGTTTTGCAAGTAAGGGAAGTAGGAGGCGCAGAGGTGAATGATGCACTGACAGAGGCAGTGAAGCACTGAAGGATTGTTCAACGCTGTATCCCCAGAGCCAGAGGAGCAGTTGCACTGAGAAGGTGACTCTGTTGAGGAGGAAGCAGCTGCTTCATGGTACTGAACAGCACAGAGAGGTTTTATGTTGGTCTGTATCACTGGGAGAGGGGAGGGAGCAGCTTTCTGGCAATCATCATCTCTGGCATCTTCAGGATTTACTGCTGTATATTATGAGAGTGAAACTGGTTCCAGACCCACTGCCACTGAACCGGGCTGGGACCCCAGATAGCAGGGTGGAAGCATAATAGAAAAGGAGCTGAGGAACTTGTCCCGATTTCTTATGGTGCCAGGAAAAATGGTTAGTTCCATCAACGATGAGGCTGGCACAGGCTGTGCTGCTGACAGTGACTCTGTCTCCTGGAGACACTGAGGATTCTGGAGTCTGAATGTGCAAAGAAAATACAAATAAAGATGCATCTCAGGCAAAACCAAATAAACTATACTGTGTCCATTCATGTTTCTATGTCACTATTCCATTCACTGTTCCATTCCATTCACTATTCTCATTTTAGTCAATATTGTCATCTTTACATGAACAGATTGAAAACTGTAGATAATCAAGAAGAGTCACTGATCTCAGTGAAGTCAAGCTGTATATGGTGACACTTTGCTTTTTTTAAAGTCATTTCCTTGCTGGTTTGATTCTGACTTTGGGTTCAGAACACTAACAGGCAGGTGAACTGTGCTGGTAAGATCATTCTGACGTGTCTAAACTGATCATCCTGATCAATTTACTATGGAGAGTGACACACAACAATTGTATCTGTGCAGAGCAGCAGGGAGAGATAAGTCACTTTGCACACTCAGAACTATCTCACCTTTATCTTTGGAATACAGGCTCAGCTTCTAGACATAAAAGGACCAATTCTCCCGCATGAGACGTTGGTGACTTTCAATGAGTTATTCACATCCTGCAAGGGGAGAACTGAACCCAGGGAATTGATTGATTTGCTTTGTTTTAGAATGTGTATAGTGATCTTATTGTTGTATTAACTTCCGTCGATTCTACGGCAAGAAGGGACCGTTGTGATAATCTAGTCTGACCTCTTGTGTAACACAGGCCATGGAACTGCCCCCAAAATAATTCCTAGAGCAGCTCTTTTAGCAGAACATCCAATCTCGATTTCAAAATTGTCAGTTTTGGTGTCAGTGACACCATGACCCTCGGTGAGTTTTCCAAAAGCTAAATATATCCACTGTTAAAAATGTACGCCTTATTTCTAGTCTGAATGGGTCAAGTTTCAATTTCCAGCCATTGGATTGTGTTGTACCTTTCTCTGCCAATCTGAATGGTTATGAAATATTTGTTCCCATGTAGGTACTGAAAGACAGTAATCAAGTCACACCATAACTTTATCTTTGTTTAGCCAAATAGATTGAGCTCCTTGACTCAATCACTATAAGGCATGTTTTCTAAACTTTTAAGCATTCTCGTGGCTTTTCTCTGAACTGACTCCAATTTATCACCATCCTGCTTGAACTGTGGGCACCAGGACTGGACACAGTATTTCAGTAGTCTTTGTACAAGTGCCAAATACAGAGGTAAAATACCCTTTTTACTTGAGATTCCCTTGTTTGTGCATCCCAGGATTGCGTTAGCTCTTTTGGCCATAGTGTTGCACTGGGATCTCATATTCAGCTGATTATCCACCACCACCTCCAAATCTCATTGAGTCACTGTTTCCCAAGATAGAATCTCCTATCCGATAAGTATGGGCTAAAGTCTTTATTCCTCGGTGTATTTAGCCGTGTTCAAATGACTATTGTATCACTTGCTTACCCCAACTTTACTCTACATCAGTATATTTAAGTGTTGCCATTTGTGGCCATTATTTGGAAGTGTGACCTCATTAGCAGATTGGTTTGTCCTTGTACATTGAATAGGAATGTACACAGATTTATTTAAAAGAGCGTTAAGAATAGCCTCACATACCAGTAGACAGCTGCTTTGTACTCAAATAGGTTCTTGATCTGTCATTGTATCAGGTTGATATACGCACAGAAATATCTATATTCTAAGGTTCAGTATATTTTAATTTGACTATTTACAGCTGTCTGGATCTTTATTTACCAAGAAGTTTAGTCCCCTAATGGGTA
>NW_027131749.1:0-28203 GCF_026122565.2 Emydura macquarii macquarii
CTAGGCGACGTAAGGAAAAGGCTGCCAGAACTGAGATGTTTACTTTGCATGCCTTGCCGTGTGGCGTGGACCATTGCGTTGTAATGGCTAGAAATCTTTCATTTTTTGAGTCTCCACGCCTGCTGTGCCATCGAAATATTGTTGTTTTTGTTTTTTGCCTCCCTATAATCTCTCACACATACACCCCCATGATTTCCCTGCCACTGGCCCATTTGTAGCAATGCAAACAGAACAGAACTGCCTGGATGTCAGCCTAGATATGAAAGGGTTGCTTGCTATTACAAACATAACATTAAATAGTCCTTGGAGAGCAATCTGCACCGTGCTGAGGTCAGAAGAAAAAGCGTGCTCAAAATAACAGCGAACTGAAAGACAGATAAATAATTGAAATGCAGGAAATGGCAGTTCCAGTGGAGCACAAAGAAAGGAAGCTGAATTCAGGCAATCAGACCAGAAGAGAAGACACATTTGTGAAAAAGCTGTAAGGCTTCATGCAGGCCTGTTATACGTGTGAAAAATGACGGGGGATTCTTTGAAACGTGAAAAATTCCCTGCTGGAGGGAATGGAGGATGCCTTGGGGTGTGTGCAAAGCGCCCACATGGGGGGGGGGGAAGGGTACACGTTACCAGGGCCCCTGGAGGCCCTGGGAGGCCCGGCCCAGGCTACAACCCCCTTTGCCACAAGGAAAAAAATGTTCATGACTCATGAGATTGTACGTATGAGATGAGGGATTGTGGGATGTGTGTGGAAGGGGGCCCGTGTTACAAGTTTGTACTGGGCCCGAAGCAATTATGCTTGGGCCACGTGTGTGTGTTGTGTTACCCTCTGCTGGCAGCCACCGCAGAGGGCTCACCCCACTTCCAGCAGCTTTCACACCCTCTGCTCCACCCTCTCCCAGCATGTCCCCTTCCCCAGCCGCCACCGTCACCCCTGCCCTCCTGAACCTCGGCGTGTGCAGCTGGTCCCCGCTGCTGCCCGTCTGCCCCCCTCCATCCCTATCACCCTCCCCTGGGAAAGTTTGGCTCCTGCACAAATTCTGCCCCACCCCTTCCCGCTTCAGCACAAGGCAGCTGATTAGGACAGGCCTGGAGTCAGGGGGCAGAGGGGTTGGGATTGCAAGGAAGTTCTGGCCTTGTTTGCAGTTGCAGTTTCACTTTGTGCTAGGGTGGACAGCAAAGGGGCAGCAGGTGCCTGGCCAGAGAGGCTTTGGGTGGCCACCCATCCAGGTTTTCCCAGGATCCTCCTATGTCTGAGAGAGCTTTCCCGGGGATGCTCAGTGTGCACCACCAGCTGTAGTTTGAGTGTCCAATTTTCTGGCCTCCGGATTGTCCCGAACATCCAGTTTTTTTATTGTACGCAGGGGGAGTTACCCTACAGGTGCAGGTAGGGGTTGCTGATCTGGAGGAGAAAGAAATGGCAGAAACTGGGAGCTGCTGCATGGCAGTGCTGGCCCAGAGTATATTTTAACTGAGCCCTTTTCAGGTTATTTTATTTCCCCTTAATGGAAAGACTCGTTCTCTGTCGGTTTGCAGTCAGAGCTCAGTCTGCTGCCTGTCCGGTGTCAAAAGGCATTTTATTGCGGAGAAGTTATGCAGCGGGAAGACAGTTCCCCAAGACTGTAGTGAAGCTAGTTAGCTACTGCAGTTAAAACTGCCTAAAACAACCCTGGGAAAGGAAGAAACAGCATCTGCTTCTGTTTTACACACTTTAAATGCTGAGGCTTAAATTCTGCCAGGGAATCTGGCCTGGCTAAGGCTGTGGAGAATGTTATAATTAATAAATCTGTTCTTTTCTGTGCTTACTGTCCTTCTGGTCTCCATATTTCTCATTTCAGCCCCAAGGTGATGGAAATCAAAAAAGCACATGTTCTGGTTGTGATACTGATGGCCGGGATCATGGGGTACTTTGGGTAAGTGTTTCCGTAAATACTTGGGCCTGATCTTCAGGCGGCCGAAATCGATTTGCACCAGTCCGTAAACTAGACTTTCATTTCTCTTGGTGCTTGAGTAGGCACAGGGAGAGACTAGATTCAGTAGAGCTGGGTGAAACCCTTTTCAAACGATTTTTTGCATTCCAAAATCTTTTCATTCAAAACTGTTTATTTATTCAAAATTGAAAAATTCCACAGAAAATATTCATAGACTCTTAGGACTGGAAGGGACCTTGAGAGGTCGTCTAATCCAGTCCTCTGCACTTGTGGCCGGACTAAGTAATATCTAGACCATCCCCAGGGCCCCCACATGCGGAGGGGGGAAGGGTGCATTTTACTGGGGCCCGGAGGCTCTGGGGGGCCCGGCCCAGGGTGCAACCCCCATTACCATGAGGAAAAAAAATGAGGCTAAATTGTAGATCCTGCCTTAGGATATTTATAGAAACGTATTTCCCTGTATCTCTGTATCTATTGTGTGGATCTTGTGAGATTTGCGGGTGCCAGTCAGAAGAAGTGTTAGCGCAGCCTCAAGCAACGTTGTGAACAGTGAGTTGCGGGGTCAGCTGGCCCTTCTCTAGACTAGAGAGTGTGTGCTTGTGCAGTTAACTAGGACTTGTAGTTTGAGACTGAGAGACAGAGAGGTTTGTGCTCCTCTCTGTGACATGGTCTATCATATCAAGATCAAGAACTACCAGTCCCAGAGTTCCTTGTGTACAGGCAGGAGGGCGGGACAGCTGGTGGGCGGGGCAAAGCAAAGCACCATAAGACAGGGGGAGCCAGTGCTCCTGCTTCTTCTGGTAGGATTTGCAGGCCCAACTATATGTGAGTAAGTGTCTAATTCACTCACAGGCACACCCATGCCCCATACGGCCATGTCTGGTGGTGGCTATAAATACAAATCAGGAAGCCAGAAACGTAAGAGGTAAGAGGAAAGGAACTAAAAGAAGCTAAAGGATACCAATCTATCCTCCAGTTTTTCATGGATTTATGGATTTTTTGCACACTGCCAGTGACTGTGGCAGAAGCTGAAAGACGTTTCAGCAGGCTAGCACTCATCACAAACTGCAGGCGTTTTACAGTGGGGCAAGAATGGTTAAGCCGCCAAGCTATCTTGTCAATTGAGTGCGAACTTGCAAGAGCAATTGACTTTGGGTGGGGCTAATTCATGATTTTGCAATGAAAAAATAAAGCTTTAAAGTGAATGGGCCTAATTATAAAATGTTTGCAGTCACATTGGTCCATTAGAATAGAAAAAATCAAGACATCGACAGGGTACAATAGCTTTATAATGACCAAAAAGATACAAAATAGTCAGCAAACTTGTAGGATTCTCAGGCTGGGTGTTAGGTTCAACAAAAATAGCAAAGGGGGGAGGAGGTTGGCATTTTTCAGAAATGTAGACTATGTAACAGTAATTTCAGAATTCAAACTTTTTTTGAGGCTCATGAGATTGTATGTCTGGGATGAGGGATTGTAGTATATGTGTGTGAGAGGGGGCCCAGGTTACATGTTTGTACTGGGCCAGAAAAAATTATGCTTTGGCCTGAGCATCTCAGTCAGGTGTTTGTCTAACCTGCTTTTAAAAATCTCCAATGACAGAGATTCCACAACCTCCCCGGGCAATTTATTCCAGTGATTAACCACCCTGCCAGTTATTCATTAAAATAAATATTTCCTTTTCAAGTCAAATTAGAAAAATGGAAAAGGTTTGACTTTTTTGGGTGAGTGGTTTGGGGGGCCTGTGTTTATTTGGGGCTTTTGGGGTTGTTTTGGAGGTTTTTTGGAGGGGGTATTTCATTTTTCCATCATTTTGTCCTTATTCCCCCACATATCCAGACACAAAAAGGGAGAGCGGGGAGAAAAGGATAAATGAATTGAAGGGTGGAGAAAGAAAAACGAAAACCAAACAAAACTTGAAAATTTTGAAATTTAAAAAAACTTTGGAAAACCAAATATTTCCAATAAAATCATCCCATAAACAACAGCAAATCATTTTTTTAAAAAAACCCTGCAAAATTAAAATGATTAAAGAATTTCCTTCCCTCGCCCCACAGAATTTGTTTTTTTTCCCCATTTTATGATCAGTTCTACTCAAGAAATCGGTGCATGTGCAGATTGCTGTCCGTTAAATCTGAGTATACACAGAGTAACTCCAGAGATGACAATAGAAGTCAGAATAAGAGCTTAAAGTTAGGAAGAGGATTGGAAGGTAGGGTCCAGCTAAGGGAGAATCCAGAATTAGGAACATAAGAACGGCCATACCGGGTCAGACCAATGGATCATCTAGCCCAGTATCCTGTCTCCTGACAGTGACCAATGCCATGTGCTTCAGAGGTGACATGCCGAAGTGCCGTGTTTTGATAAGGTTATCAAAATTACCAGGGACAAACGGCCTCCTAAATCACGGGAGTGGTTTGAAGGGTGCTTCAAGGCACTAAGGCGATTCGTATATATTCCCTTTTAAGACAGAGTGGAAGGCTTGGAAATGTTAACTTAGAAAACTTGGCAAACTTCCCAGAAAAATTTGGCAGGCTTACTCAGATTCTTAACCATTTAATAGCCTTTATTTATCAACTTGCTACAACTACTTAAATTGCATCTTTCTTTTACTGATCCATTTTTTATATAATTACAAACAACAATGATTAGATCCTAAACACAAAACTTACTAATACAGCAAGTAGTAACTTAAGCAATTTATTTCACCACAAATCTTGTTCCCTTATTCTATTACAAACTCTCAAAACACATATAAAACTAAAAAAACAACTCACAATTATAAAGCACGTACAAAAAGCAGTTATTCCAACAGTTACAATCACAATCACTCCTGGAATGCAAGTAGAATTATTGCTAGTTTTACATTCACATTCACACTCACCACATATAGAGATGAACTCAGCTGCAGCAAAACAACAAATATTTTATGACCTGGTCTTTCTATTTAGAATTCTATTTTTCATCCAGGTGGAACCTCTGTCGTATTCACACCCAGGTTATCATCTGCAGGACAAGTCCCAACGGGTTATCAGCTCAGTTACCTGACTATTCTAAGGTAATGTAAAGGCGACAGAGCTGAAGAGAGGCCAGACGGCTGATCAGACCCTCTTTCAGGCACGATTCAGGCGTACCCCTTGGAGAGGCTCGGTGGTCCTCACGACAAGGCTCTATAATTTGTGCTTTGTCTGACAACCCTTTTATCTCTACTCCAGCCTATACGTCCTCCAAACCAATTATGGGCATTTTCTACGTCACTTTGTCGGTCCCTCCTTGGGGAGATTCCTGGCCAGAAGTTTATTCTTGACCACGTGTAACTTAACAAATAAAAGTTGCAGCAACTGCAAATTTCCAAATATGGGCCCAGAACTGCTGGGTTCGCAAGTTCCCCTTGTTCTAAGTGTAATTGGTTACTTTTTGGTCAGGGTTTTTTGCTGCTTTTGAGTTCTCTCCCCCATGTGGCTTACAACTTCTACCACCTTATCTATTTTTAACGCTAACAACTTTCCCTTATCTACTACAAAAATAATTAGAAACAACTACAAAAATAATTGATTACAAAACCTTGAAGCACAATTAACAACCTTCAGTAGATTTTTTCATTTATCACATATAAATTGGTTACTTGTTCCTCTCTCAACATAGACTTGGGGCACACACATAATGCAATGATTTTAACCCGTTACGAAAAGAGGGAATGAACAGAACAGGTCATCATCAAGCAATCCATCCGATTGGAGGTTTTTAAGAGCAAGTTAGACAAACACCTGTGAGGGATGGTCTAGATCAGTGGCTCCCACCCTTTCCAGACAACTGGATCCCTTTCAGGAGTTTGATTTGGCTTGCGGACCCCCAAGTTTCACCTACCTTAAAAACGACTTGCTTACAAAATCAGACATAAAAATACAACAGTGTCACAGCGTGCCGTTACTGAGAACTTGCTGACTTTCTAGTTTTTACCGTGTAATTATAAAATACATTGCTTGGAATATAAATAGCGTACTTACATGTCAGTGTACAGCATATAGAGCAGTATAAACAAATCACTGGCTATATGAAATTGTCGTTTGTACTGACTTCACTAGTACTTTTTATGTAGCCTGTTGAAAAACCGGACAAATATCTGGATGAGTTGATGTAGCCCCTGGAAGACCTGTGCGGAGGCCCAGGAGTACACATACCCCTGGTTGAGAACCATTGCTTTAGATAATACTTAGTCCTGTCTTGTGTGTGCGGGACTGGACTAGAAAACCCCTCAAGGTCCCTTCCAGTCCTATGATATATGGTTATTGGCTTATAGCAGTAAACCTGAGTGATATTGGTTATTTGGCCTCTTCGGTATATTCCTTAAAGAACCAAGGTGTACCAAATTGTACAGCAATCGACTGTACAGTTTATCAGTTCTGGAGCAAAGGACCTAGCGCTCCAAGGGGGCCAGATCCACCGTGGGTGTTGATAAAAGCAGCTCCGTTGAAGTCTGATCTCTGCCAGTTCTCAGCATCTAAGGATGTGGCTCTACAATATTGAGGCAGCTCCTCGTTGACAACCCCCAATACCTCCCAACTGTCCATTGATGGGTGTTAGCATTTTAGGTGTGCCATGTTGTTGTAGCCATGTGGGTCCTAGGATATTAGCGAAGGAAGGTGGGTGAGGAGATATCTTTTATTGGACCAACTTCTGGCGGAGAGAGAGACAAGTTTTTGAGCTACACAGAGCTCATCTTCACCTCTGGGAAAGGTACTCCCAGTGTCACAGCTAAATGCAAGATCAAACCAGTAGTTCAGCATCAGTAGTTAGCGCATATTCTAAAGGACCATTCAAGGTGAACTTGTAGTCATGGGACAAAAAGATGTTGGATGAATGGCTTATTGCAACAATCTGTATCCCACTAACCCCCTGTTTTATCCTATGCTTACACAGGTATTACTCTGTGTAGCTCAAAAGCTTGTCTTTCTCTCCAACCAAAATTTGGTCCAATAAAAAATATTACCTTGCCCACCTTATCTCTCCATTGTTTTATGTGTCAAAAGATTTAACACAATGTCTAGAGTCCATGAAACAGAAAGTCAATGAGTTGACCCCGAAAATCATACCCGTTAAACACAAGGGACCAGATCCCCAGCTGGTGTAAACGTACTTCCATTGAAATCAATGGGGCCAAGTCGTGAAGGGGTGTAAATCAGCATAGAGCCACTGAAATGAATTGAGGTATGCCAATTTGTTCCAGTTGAAGATTTGGCCCTATTCTTGCAACCTAATAATTCATAGCTATGAGCTGACAGCCTGTGCTGTTTCCTGAGTGCAATTCATAAAGACATGAAGCAGTCTCCCGGTGATGATCAAACCCCGTGATATTCTCCTTGAGTTGGTGTGTGTGGGTTGTGTCGTGCTGGGAGTTGCGCAGGTGGTGAGTGAGGGGTGTGTGCTGCTGTGAGGGGCTATACAGAGTCAGTCTGGATTTTCAGTGCTGTAAATGGGACCCTCCTTGACTCATCCTGAAAGGATCAGTCCATTTATATTAACCTGTGATGCTCTTCTTTTTTCCTAGCATACCACGTATCAGCCGGACCTCATGCCAGCCCGTGGGGTAAGGACATCTTTTACCTCAATCCAGTTCACCCATAGCTCTGCTCCGTATTTATCTTCACCATTGTGGTGTCATGACTTGATTTGGGGCCCAATTCTACTACGGTCATGCATGTTAAGTAGTAACTAGAGCTGAATTAAATTTGGAGTTCCTGTCCATGTGGAATTCCCACATTCCAACATTTATATGTGTCCGTTAATATCTGAAACTTTCTGCGGAACATGAATTAAGAAAAAATCAATTTGGAAAAGTGAGAAAATTACATTTGGACTTTTTCAGTTGGAACAAAATATTTTGGCCTTCCGGAAATGGAAACGCTTCATTTTGGTTTGACGAAGCACATTTCAACATTAAACTGCCTGTCCCTGTTATGTTGTGGGCCCAGCCCACATTCTATCCTAGGAATCTGGCTTCCTGGACAGACTAATCTGACTAGTTTGTGCTAATCTCTTTAGGAAGATAACTTTCTTAGCCACTGATGAGGGTATGTCTTTCCTACAGCGACTACAATGTCAAGCTATAGCTGTGCCGTTGTAACACGAGAGTGTAGATGTTTCTTAAATTGACAGAAGGGGTTTGTGTGTTGTCGGAGTTAATCCACCTTTCCAAGATGTGCTAGCTAGGTTGACAGAAGAATTCTTCCATCAGTTTAGCCGTGTCTACACCCGGTGTTAGATCAATTTAGCTATGTCTCAGAGGATGTGAAATTTTTCACAACCCTGAGCAATCGATCTAATTTTGAAGTGTAGACCAGGTCTAAGCTGCCTCAGGGATCTGGGTACCTGATCTGGGCACAAATAGGAGCTCGGTCTGTCTGTCGCAGTACGGAACGTGAGCTTTACTCCCACTCAGTTTACAAGCTGCAGTTTTGAAAGCCAACCAAGGGAGTTGGACCCACACAATTCCTGTTGAAAAGAATGGGAGATTTGCCGCGTGCCGCTCTTTTGGCTGGGCTGTAGGAATGTCCTCATTTACAGGTGGCTTTGAAAATTTTGGCCTAAATGACTCCAGCTGGGCATCCTAAAATTAAGGTCCCAACAAAATAAATACTTTATATTATCAGAATGTAGTTTTGAAAAGTTTGGTCTTCTGGGGCCAGATCCGCAGCCAGTGTAAATCACCCGGATGTCGATCGGGTGGCTCTGATTCACACCAGCTGAAGATCTGGTCCATTGTTTCTTTGATGCCCAAGAGAGCAATGAGACATCTCTGTTTTCTTTCTCACTTCTAGACAAGTTGACCTGGATAAAACGTTCCCGGTGCTTCCACGGTAAGGATGAGTGCTCTGCATTCATTAACAGATAGCGAAAGTAAACTGCTGAGATTGGGTATAAAAAGAAGGTTTCAGGGGTGTTACTTTGCGAGCCCACGTAATGTGACTGTAACAACTTTGCATCTGACAAAGTGGGTTACAGCCCACGAAAGCTTATGCCTGCAGAAATTAAATTTGTTAGTCTTTGAAGTGCTACAGGATTCCTGTTTTAACGTTGCATGAGATGGCTTCCTGGAGATTGGCATCATACTGAATCTTTGTCCTGTACTATATTATTATTGGCTTATAGCAATAAACCTGAGTGATGCTGGTTATTTGGCCTCTTCAATACATTTCATAATGAACCAAAGTGTGGTCAAGCAATTGACTGTACCGTTTATCAACATTGGTCTAAAGAAGCCAGAGCTCCTGTGGGGCCAGATCCACAGTGGGTGTTGATAAAATCAGCTCTGTTGAAGTCTGCTTATCTACGTCAATTCTCAGCACATCAGGATGTGACTCTACAATACCGAGGCAGTTCTTTTTTGATACACACCCAATACTTCACGGTGGATTTTTTTTGTTAATTTGTTCCCTCCCTGCCCTATCTCAGGAGGCACCTCCCATGCTTTTCATCTTGTGACTAAGATCACCTACACAGAAGATGTGTCTCAGTAAGTGAATGTGCTGCATTCCTGATGCTGAGTAGTTGTGTGGTTCAATTCCTGTATCACTGATGTGTGTTATCATTTTAAGTAGGCAGTGTAGGTGTGGCCATGTGGGTCCCAGGATATTAGGGAGACAAGGTGGGTGAAGAACATCTTTTATCAGACCAACTTCTTATGGAGAGAGAGAGACAAGTTTTGGAGCTACACAAAGCTCTTCTTCAGGGCTGGGGAAGGTACTCCAAGAGTCACAGCTAAATATAAGATCAAGCAGATAGTTTAGCATTTTCTAAGGGACCATTCAAGATGACGTGGCTCATTAAAACCCCTGAAGTCATGGGACAAAAAGACACTGGATTTATGGCTTATTACAACAATCTGTATCCCACTAACCCCCTGTTTTTGCCTATGACTACACCAGTGTTAACGGGCCTCTTCACCTTGAACAGTCCCTTAGTTGAGCATCGGTAGTTAGCACATATTTTGTCTGCTTGATCGAGCATTTAGCTGCTGTTGAAGGCCCAGTGCAATCTGAGTTGCCTGACCTCTGTCCTGCAGGCCTAGCATCGCTTTAGTTGATTGGTGATATTCACTTCAAATCTTGCTGCAGTCAATAAATTTATTTGTTTGTTTTATCTAAAGCAGTGCATCTGGATTGAGTGTGTGCAGAGACCTCACTTAGAGTGACAGAGCTGGTGCATAGCAATTTCTTTGATAAATTGACAGACGAAAGTAAATGAGCTTGCAGGGCGCATTGTACAGCACTGAGCCCTGCAGGACGGCAGTTCCCGGGGTTGCATCTGGGACTGGGGGTGTTTGCTAGGAGTCTATCCCATGAGTGGCTGGCTAGAAGCGCTCCTTCACTAGGCCAGGGACCGATTACATGCGGGAGGCAGGGCATGGGCTGACCCAGGAGTGGGTGGTTCACGCAGCAAAGTGGGATAAGTCGGGGCCCAGGAGTGAGGAATTGGGGTGACACAGCTACACACCAGTGCAGATTGCAGGGGGGGGGGACATCACAGCATGATTTTAAAGCGAGCTGAGTACCCCACCATGGAAAGTGAAGTCAATAAGAGCTGTGTGTGTTTCTTTGATGCCAAGAGGGTAATGAAACATCTCTGTTTTCTTTCTTATTCCTAGACAAACTGACCTGGACGAGACCTTCTCGGTGCTTCCACAGTAAGGATGGGTGCTCTGCATTAATTACCAGATAGCAAAATAAATAGTTAAGATGGTGGCCATGGCAAACAAAGCAAAGAAGGTCCATGGAGGTATAGCCTGATGTATGAATTGTGTATTCATTATATCGATTCCTTAGGCATTCCCAGTTATCACTCTGAGGTTCGACAGATTCTGGTCCCAAGATCAGGCCCAGTATTAAAATTATTGTTCAGTTGGGAACCACGATGTGCACGGCTGCCATGCTCACAGTTCACGTATCTTTCTGTATTTTTAATAGTTTATTAATACATTAAGCAAAGTCACAAACACTCTAACCCAGCAAGGTAGATAGAGATAATACAGAATGTACATGTGAACACCCATATACTCACACCATCCCTTGCAGAACAGCCGGAAATGTTAGCCATTATCTTCCTCCCCACCCTCTCCTCCCTCCTCATCGCCAGTGGTCATCACCCTGGCATCTCCCATGGCCTACATCTCTCTCTCCTCCTGCCCACAGGCTGGAAGACAACTTTTGATTAAATGTTATGCTGGTGCCATTATGCTTAATGTGTATTTGGTAGGGGTTTCTCCCCTCTTCTTTTTTTCTATTTCCTCACCCTACTAACATTGAGGTGCCCTTCTCCTACAGGCTAGCATATTAATGATATCAATTTATTATCACTACGTCAAAGCATTGTCTGACCGCAAGAGCGCCTCGGCATCTGCAGATGTTCCTATCCTATGCAAAAGTTGGTGTTAGCTCATATTCCTGGGGTTGCCTGGTGTCGTTATGTACAAACTTCCCCCTTAAACACACTATTCCCAATTCCCCAAAACTAAAGGGTGACCTTGGGACATTTACCGTGTCAAATACATAGGCCTCAAGCCTTATACAGGCAATAAATATATGGAAGGAAGAAATCTGGTTAAGGGCTTGATAAAGTGGAAGGTGATTCTTCTCTGAGATCTTCTACTGTTTCCATATTTATTGATCATGTTTATGGTTGGTTCACTGGTTGGCCCATAGAGAGGAATTGTTATAAAATAAACAGCAGGATCTTATTCAGGGGATAAGGCATTATGAGGCATTTATTATGAACACAAAAAATATTCCGAAAAGAAATTGCCTAAAACCCACCCTCACTCACACACACACAATTCTGAGGGAGGGATATAATTATTAGTCTCTGTGTTGCTTGAGCTGAATCACGGGCCAGGAGACTCAGACACGAGGGTGGAGCCAGGCTCTGTCGGTTGCAACACGATGCTCCTTGGGGTTTGCAGAATGAGCCCAAAGTCCAGGTTTCTTCACCCCATTTTTATACTTATCCATCCTCATTCGGGTCTCTGGATTTTGTCATGTCAGATCGTCTCCTTGTTTGATGTAATCATCAATTTTGTTTGATATCGCAAGTGTGACATTTTTTTCATAATTTTTTTATTTTTGTTTCACACTTTGTCTTGTTTCTGTTCTTGGGTGTTAACTCCCCTGTCTTCCGGGGTTATTTAGATCTTCGGCCATTTGGGTTGTAAAAGTTCTTTAAACAAAAGCATCTTCTCTCCCTTCTGCCCTTGGAGGCTGAGAACCATCATCTCAGCAATTACTTCCTCACCGTTTTATCTCAGCAGACTCAAACTGCATTCACTTCTTATTTATATTTACTAAAAATCATTACATGTTTATTTAATTACATTGGTACATTATTTTATACTTACTTACTAACATAATAAAATTCTTATACCTATACTAATTTTATTAATATTAATTTTATAAAAAGAATATAAAAGAAATCTTATTTGCCCTCTCATTGCCGCATGATTTACACATCAACCACATTCCTGATACGCATTGGGCACTTTCCTTCACTTGTAAATTATCACAATTAGATTTTAGGATGTTCCTAAACATTCATTCGTAGATGTTTACAAGCAGGGCCCCAATGTGTCATAAATGTTAAATCACAAAATGTTTAGGCAGGATGTTCCCACTCGTATGTTCAAGCCATCAGTTATCATAGTGGAGCCTGGGTGGCGTGAACAAACAATCAATGTGTCCGGAACATCCCTATCTATAATGCCTAGTTTTGTTTTTTTAGTGTGAGGATTAATCCTTAAGCTTCAAATAGGTATCCATGGTCCGGGCCTGCTCTGGTTCAGGCCTACATCACAGTGCTGGGGCCTACATTATAATGTCTCTTTAGCTATTACCTTAAAAGGAAATTACTCCCAGAATCGGTCTATGTAGAATGGAACTCTCCTATACTCACTTTTCTAGTGCCCGTAATATAGTATAGATGCCCATTTCTAATTCATTCTTATTGACCATTATGGAAGGTTAAAGATACTAAATATATCTTGTTACATCCCAGTAATGCATATCTTCTTTCAACAGACTGTCATATCCTCAGCCATTTGTGGACAAGCCTCAGTAAGTCTGCCCTATTGACATTTTGTGTTAAATTGCATAAAAAGTAGGGCTGTCAAGCGATTAAAAATTTAATTGTGATTAATCGTGTGATTAATCGCACTATTAAACAATAACAGAATACCATTTATTTAAATATTTTGGATGTTTTCTTCATTTTCAAGAATATTGATTTCAATTACAACACAGTAAGTGTACAGTGCTCACTTTATATATATATTTTTATTATGAATATTTGCACCATAAAAAAGAAACAAAAGAAATTGTATTTCAACTCACCTCATCCAAATACAGTAGTGCAATCTCTTTATTGTGAAAGTGCAATTTATAAATGTAAATTTTTTTTTTGTTACATAACTGCACTCAAAAATAAAACAATGTAAAACTTTAGAACCCACAAGTCCACTCAGTCCTACTTCTTGTTCAGCCAATCGCTAAGACAAACAAGTGTATTTACATTTAAGGGAGATAATGCTACCTGCTTCTTATTTACAATGTCATCTGAAAGTGAGAACAGGAGGTATATGGCACTGTTATAGCTGGCATTACAAGGTATTTATTTGCCAGATGCCCCTTCATGCTTAGACCACCGTTCCAGAGGACATGCTCCCATGCTGATGATGCCTGTTAAAAAAATAATGTGTTAATTAAATTTGGGACTGAAATCCTTGGGGGAGAATTGCATGCCTCTTGCCCTGTGGTTCTATTTGCATTCTACCAGAGATTTTGTGTTATGGCAATCTCAGATGACGACCCAGCACATGTTGTTCGATTTAAGAACACTGTCACTGTAGGAAGTAGGACTGAGTGGACTTGTAGGCTCTAAAGATTTATATTGTTTTGTTTTTGAGTGCAGTTATATAACAAAAAAAATCTACATTTGTAAGTTACACTTTCAAGATATAGAGATTGCACTACGGTACTTGTATGAGGTGAATTGAAAAATACTATTTATTTTGCTTATCTTTTTTTACAGTGCAAATATTTGCAATAAAAAATAATCATATGAGGTGAGAACTGTGCTCTTTGTTGTACTTGAAATCAAGATATCTGAAAATGTAGAAAAACATCCTGTAAAGCATGAAGGATTCTTTCGCCAAGAATCAGGCAGCACAGACAATACTGAAGAGGTTTATTCACGATACCGGGAAGTCTGATAAATCAGCTTCAACTTCATGGTGTTACAGTGGTTGATTATATACCCTTTCTTATCGATTACACAGTATGTTTTAAATTCTTTATCTATTCACTTACAAATACAAACATTGTCCCATCCGGAGAGAACAACAGTGATAATGGTCGTTACATACATGCAGAGACACTTTTAATCATTTTACTTACATCAAGGATGCTATGGTTACACTCGGTGGCGGGTAGGGTGGAGGAAGAAGGGGGAGGGGCGTCCTTACAGATAGGTGGCAGACAGACAGAATTTCTAAAAGCAAATGTGCTGTTCTTATTGGAATTAGAATCACTAAGAGGACATCTGGCTACCTGAATCATCGGATGTTTACATTAGCCATTGTCCTTGAGGATCAGGTATGCTCGTTAGCCATTTACATGAGTTTTAATGTACAACTTGTTAGCCGAAAACAACCTCAAGCCTTACAATCCAAAAATATTTATAATTCATTTAAATGGTTATTCTATTATTGTTTAACAGTGTGACTAAAACTGCAATGAATCGTGATTGATTTTTTTAATTGAGTTAACGCAAAACAAATTAATCACTTGAGTTAACGGTGATTAATTGATAGCCCTAATAAATATTTAAAATAATTTAAAAAAGGAAAACATATGAAAGTTATTTGTAGATCCGATTATTGCTCAGCAATTCCATAGATGAGTACCAGTATAAGAACCTAGCGGGTTAGCCCTGCCAACATATTAAATTAGATAGACAGAGAAGGCTCAAAATTATTTCAGTTTGATTTTGTGAAAACAGCCAGTTTGTTTAAAGTGATTTTTTGTTTCTTTTTTTTTCTTCAGTACAGAACACTATTTTTAAGTCAAAAAGTCTATTTTCACTTAAAAGAAGTTTTTTTAAAGGGGGAAATACTACTTTTTGGGGGGTCATTTTATATGTTAGAATGTGAATTGGCTTCTTTTGTAAATCATTTAACACTTCCACTTTTCACCAGGCATAAAAAGATTGTTCTCTCATTTGGCTTTTCCAAGGGTGCTATGCAGTCAAAGCGCCGGGTTTTAGTATTATGCAGATGTCTCCTTCCCCTCTGCTCCTTTTTAAATCCCAGCCATTGTGAACATCAGACATTGCTTCTGAGTGACAAGATATCCTGGAAGGACACTGTGAATCTGTTTGTGTGAGATGTCATGAAGGTTTCTTTTGTTTGTTCGTGTGCTCAGATATAGAGGAGAATGTGTAGAAGGGATGGTGGGTAGGTAGATACCCTACCCTATGAGTAGCTCCATAATTGTCCACAAGGGGGTCATTTGCATCTTCTCCTGAAGTGTCTAATAGTGGCCAGTGACAAAGAGGGGCTACAATGGAGCCAATCGGACCATTCCTGTGTTTTCTCTCTCTTTCCGTGCAGGAGAACTGACGTGTTGCTGATGTCTCCCTGGTTGGCTCCCATCGTGTGGGAAGGCACCTTCAACAGAGACATCCTGAACGCCCAGTACAGACAGAAAAATCTCGTCGTCGGGGTGGCCACGTTTGCTGTTAAAAAGTACGACTTCTCTTCCGCACGCCAAGCCCTGTGATACTCCCCTTAGCTGTGCAGTGCGATGGAGTGAGGCGGCCATCATAGAAACATAGAATTATAGAGTTGGAAGGGACCTCAGGAGGTGTCTAGTCCAACTCCCTGCTCAGAGCAGGACTAACCTCAGCTAAATAATCCCAGCGAGGGATTTGTCAAGCCGCAGCTTAAAAACCTCTAAAGATGGAGATTTACCACCTCCCTAGGTAACCCATTCCAGTGCTTCACCACCCTCCTAGTGAAAAACTTTTTCCTAATATCCAACCTAGACCTCCCGCCCTGCAACTTGAGACCGTTGCTCCTTGTTTTGTCATCTGCCACCACTGAGAACAGCTTAGCTCCATCCTCCCTGGAACCCCCTTTCAGATAGTTCAAGGCTGCTATCAAATCCCCCCTCATTCTTCTCTTCTGTAGACTGAACAAGCCTAGTTCCTTCAGCATCTCCTGATAAGTCTTGTGCTCCAGCCCCCTAATCATTTTTGTTGCCTTCCGCTGTACTCTCTCTAACTTCTCCACATCCTTGTTGTAGTGGGAGGCCCAAAACTGGACACAATACTCCAAATGCGACCTCACCAATGCCAAATAGAGGGGAATGATCACTTCCCGTGATCTGCTGGGAATGCTCCTCCTAATGCAGCCCAATATGCTATTAGCCTTCTTGGCAACCAGGGCACACTGCTGACTCATATCCAGCTTCTTATCCACTGTTACCCCCAGGTCCTTTTCTGCAGAACTGCTGCCTAACTCGTCGGTCCCCAGTCTGTAGCTGTGCATGGGATTCTTCCATCCTAAGTGCAGGACTCTGCACTTGTCCTTGTTGAACCTCATCAGATTTCTTTTGGCCCAATCCTCCAGTTTGTTTAGGTCCTTCTGTATCCTATCCCTATCTTCCAGGGACACTCCCAGCTTTGTGTCATCTGCAAACTTGCTGAGGGTGCAATCTACCCCATCCTCCAGATCATTGATGAAGATGTTGAACAAAACCAGCCCCAGGACCGACCCCTGGGGCACTCCGCATGTGACCGGCTGCCAGGTAGACATGGAGCCATTGATCACTACTCATTGAGCCCTATGCTCTAGCCAGTTCTCTATCCATTTTATTTTCCATTCATCCAACCCATACTTCCTTAACTTGCTGATAAGAATACTGTGAGAGACCGTATCAAAAGCTTTGCTAAAGTCCTTGAAAGCCTTCCTATAACACTGCTGGCTCCACTCCACCGCACACTGAGGCTCGGGCGTGCAGAAAGCCCTTAAGGCACGGAAACGCTGAGATTCGAGAACTGGGTCCAACCCACTTCCTATCATACAGCACCAGTGTGAAACCTATCTCAACAGGCTTTGGGGCCACAAAACAAAATATCTGGAACAACTAAAGTCCTAACATAAGAGTGTTAAAGGGGGGACCCCATATACAGATTTCAATAGTTCAGCTCTGTTTCCTACTATGAAAGCAACGAGAAACATAAATTTAAAACGGTGAATATTGTATAAGGCTGGGGATTTCAACAAGGCCTTAAGGGCCAGATTTTTAAAGGTATTTAGACACCTAACTCCGATTGATTTCAATGGGCGTTAGGTGCCTAAATCACTTTGAAGATCTTGCCCTCAGGGAATTAAACAGAGGCCATATCAAAGTATTAGTATTGTGGCAGTCGAGGTGCCCCACTCAAGGATCAGGAGTACAGCTGCATCAGGGCTAGCGGGAGGCCTCCAGTTCAAGTCCCCCCTCTGCCTGTGGAGGAGAAGAAAGTATTTGAACAGAGATCTGCCACCTCTCTTGTGCATGCCTGGACCGCTGGGGTAACAGGACATTTGGATGTGGAGCTCCCTCAGTCAGACGTGTTGATGCTGTTCCATTGTGGATTGAATAATTAGAGTCGTTCAGCCAGATAGAGCAAGCATGAGAACGTGGAATTCTTGGCCAGGGGACGTTGTGAAGGCCAGAAGTATAACAAGGTTCAAAAAAGAGCTAGATAAGTTCATGGAAGACAGGCCCATCGATGGCTATAAGCTAGGATGGTCAAGGATGCAACCCCATGCTCTGAGTGTCCCTAACCTCTGATTGCTAGAATCTGGGACTGGACGACAGGAGATGGAGCACTTGATGACTGCGTATTCTGTTCAGTTCCTCTGGAGAACCTGACACTGGCCACTGTCGTAGACAGGAGACTGGGCTAGATGGACCATTGGTCTGACCCTGTATGGCCATTCTTATGTTCTTAGAATGATTCTATAGGCTGGTGGTTAAAGCAGGTTTCTCAAACTGTGGGCCATGATGAGTTGTCACCAGGGTCCGATTAATCTATCCCTGGGCTCCAGGCAAATGTAACTTCTCCCAGGCGGATGTGGATGGCGGTACCGATGGGGGGAAAGGTTGGAGAATGAGCCCATCCCACACGTGACGGATGGGTGTCCAGGCCAAACCTGAGTGGCTCTATGACCTCGTGTGCTATGTTGCAACAGGTGGAGCAGGGAGCCGGGCCCAGCCAGGTTGAGTCTGCAAACTGTCCCCCACACCTTTGGGCTTCCCCTTGGGGCCAGAATTAGGGCTCTGGTGTTGGGCGGTGGGGTGCTTCAGGGATCGATGCCCCCTTTGCAGGGCAAGGAGGGGGAAGCAGCAGAGGAGGTGAGTCACAAAAGACAAAACACAGTGGTGTTGGGGAGCCACTTGGTTAGAGTGATCACGCAGAATAAGGAGACACAAAATCCAGTCCTCCTGTTCCAGAGGCTCACCTGATGCTGAAGCCCTGTTGTGAACCAACCCTGAGTGTCCAGGAGCTGAAATGTTTTGACCATTTTCGTCCAGAGGCCTGAGCTTTGAAACTGAGGTCATCTGTGTTTCAGTAGAAAGAAAGGCAGGATGGAGGTTCTTCTAGGGATATTGTCATGGTAGCATCAGCGAGAACGAGCCCCAGATTGTGGAAATTAGATCCCCAGGACACCATGGTTGGGGTGAACACAAGACAGTCTTTATAACCTGTTTACAAAGACATTCACAGCTAAAACCACACCGATAACTCACTTCATTCATTGTTGCATTCATTTGCCTTTCAGATACGTCCGGTTCATAGAAGGCTTTATTGGCTCCGCCAACAAATTCTTCCTGTCCGGGCACAGGGTCAACTTCTATCTCTTCACTGACCACCCGGAGAAGGTCCCGTCCATGAATCTGGTCCCTGAGAAGCGTCTCTTCATCATCCCTGTCCAAAACTACTCACGGTGGCAGGACATCTCCATGAACCGCATGGACATCATCAGCAGCTACATCCGCAGCCACTGGCGCTACGAAGTAGACTATCTTTACTCCATAGACATCGACGTCCAGCTGTTCGAGCACATTGGGGTGGAGATCATCGACACGCTGGTGGGGACCATCAATTCCTGGCAATACACCAAGCCCCGAGAGAGCAACTCCTACGAGAGTCGGCCGGAGTCACGAGCCGCCATCCCCAGGGGGGAAGGGGATTTCTACTACACGGCCAGCTTCTATGGCGGAAGCGTCTCTGAGGTCTACAAGTTGACCACAGCTTGCTTCAAAGGGGTCACGGAGGACAGAGCCAATGGCATTGAAGCCAAGTGGCACGAGGAAAGCCACCTGAATAAATACCTCCTCTACCACAAGCCCACACGCCTACTGTCCCCGGAGTACAACTGGGATGAGAAGCTGATCAGACCTCCCATTGTCAAGGTTAAGAGATTGTCCTCGGTGCGCAAGGATCGGAAAGAAATCAGGTCCTGAAGGAAAAGAAAGAGAAAGAAGGACGGATGCTGTGACAGATATGACAATCTCATGCAGTACCCTTGAAATTAATCTCATTAAATAAAATTTAAGTGTCTTTGGAGTCTGTTGTATTAAATGCAAAGGCCGTGTGTGTTTCATGTCTGAGTTAGTGACTCAAGATTGTCGAATAACAAGATCAGTTGGAATTATTTAATCAAAGATTATCAATCAGAGATTACTACAGCACTATACAGAACACAGAAAGCAATAGATCCATTACCACCTTTTATTGTCTGATCGAGAGCTGGATCTCTGTCTTTCCTTCACTGGAAATGTACAGAGACTCTGTCATTGAACAAGATTTCTGTAAATAAAATGGGCCTTGGTTAGGATGAGGTGTCACCGATCCCAAATTTCTAATAGTACTAAATGGAATTTGCCTACAATTTAATGCACGTTTCCAATTTGCAGAAGTTCACTTTATGCGCTGTTGGCAATACTGTTTAACCAAATGCCCATCTTGAACAAGATCTGGTATCCTTCCATTTTCAATATCCCTTAAAGTATTGCTTAATACATCCAATATATAAGTGTCACAAGCAGTACACATAATTTCCCTGCCAATCTGTTGTTCTTTTGCTTCCCAATTATTTCTTTCAACTAAGTCATTCATTTTTTATCCTGTGTTGGTTTGAACAAATGAGTAATGTCATGAAAGTTAAAAATGGTAAATCTTTCTTCTTGAGCCAAACCTTCAATCCTCTCGGCTCCAGGGTATATTACTAATTCTTTTTCCTGATGTTCAAAATAGCTGATACGACTTTTTATATTTTCCACATCTGCTTCATTCCATATTGTTTTTCTCAAGGTTTCTCAGGTTTGTTTCGCGGAGGAGGACGGAGAGGTCAGACACAAAGTGATCGCTTGGTGAAAAGTGTTTGCCCATGCGTTATATTGTATGGGATTGGGGTGGAGGCAGTCTGGCCTACCGGTGATGGCTGGGCTGGTGTGCGCAGGTCAAGGATGGCCATGAGGGGGTGATCTGTGAGCGGTCTCTATTGCCGGGATCGATGAAGGAGAGTGGGGGTCAGAGTCGGAGACTGGAGATCAGAAATGATGGTGAGGTCTTGAGTAGCAGCGGGCCCCAAGTCTGTGTGATGACCCAGACATCTTCCTGGACCGCTCTTCAGGGTTAAATAGTGAGCACGGGCCAATCAGAGGGGGTCGGGGGGCTGTCACGCTGGACCCTTTGGGCGGTACTTCCTGCCATGTCTAATCTCTGCATTACCCCTTGTCTGTAGCTATGCACAGCCCCCTGCTGGTGACATGCAGCCTTTGGCTGTGTCCACAAACCTGGGTTCGGTTCTCATGGATCCTTGCAGGAAACGATGTTTTTGGCTTTTGTCGGTTTCCTGTGTGTGTTCATTTGAGAAAGAGGCAGAGAGATGGTAGCGACTCCTGAATTCTCACTAGGTCTCGGCTGGGGCCATTTTAGGGTCCAGCTAGCAGCACATGGACACTCAGTACAGCGAAGGAAGGAGTTCTTCTGGCTCTGTTGTAAATCCACCTCTTCGAGAGGCAGTAGCTAAGCAGATGGAAGAATTCTGCCGTCAACCTAGCGGTGTCTAGAGCTGGGCTTGGGTCGATTTATTTACATCGCATAGGCCACTTTTCTGAGTAAACCAGCCCCGTGTCTCTGTTGTCCCTTTGACTCTTTACGTGATGGCTACTCTTTCCTTTTTTTCTGCCTTGCCTGCATCTTGGACTTCATGCACGTTGCCCCAGAGAATCCCCCCACAGGTCAGGCTAGGACGAAACAGACTTTACGTGCATCACGCTGAGCAATTACTCCGTGGATCAGGTATCGGAGGAGAGATGTCCTTTGGGAGGGGAAGGCTGATTGCTTCGGGATCATTATTTGTTTTGTCTGTAGGGAAAACCTGAAACTCCGTCAGCTCAGTCATTGCAAATATTGTTCAGCAATGTCAGGGGAGACCCTGTCTTCGTTAATGAATGATAGACGCATCAGGAGGATTCTGCATTTCAGGAATAGCAGAGAAGGACCATGTTCCAGGACAGATTGTGGCTGTCGCACCTTCATTTCTCTTTAGTGTCATTAAATGTGACTGATGGTGGAGAGAAAGGAACTTGAATCCCAGAGAAATGGGACACCAGTATTTCAAGTTTGAAATATACCAGCGTTTCAGGTAAGCATCATCGTCCATGCTTCCACGAGTTTTATGGTGGATGTAAAAATATATATATTCTATAAACAGCAGAAATAAGCATGAATACCTTTCGAAAACACCGGGTAAAATCTCAGCCCTGTTGAAGTGCTTGGGAGAGCTAGGATTGCACCTATTACAGACCCCGGAAATGACACACTTTCCTACCACCGTGTGTCTCACATGTTGGCTAATCAGATGGGCCTATCTAAGGCATATCTAAAAGACTTGTGTCCAACTGGTCAGTGTAACTAAGTGCTTGTCTAGCCTGGGAATATTAAGATTTCATTTGGTAACCCCATGTATTGGCAAACTCAATGTCATCCGTGCCTTCTCTTCACAATCCCTAAAGCCAGAAGGACATCAGAGAAGTTGAGGTTGGAGAAGCTTTCCAAGGTTTCCATTTGACTGTTCACCCCTTTACATCCTCATCTGATGAATTTTGCTGTCCTAAGAAAGTATAAAATCCCTGTAATGCATAACTCGGGATTAATAAACTGATAATGGAATTTTCTTCATAACTCCTGGCTGCCAATGTCTGGTTATGATCTGAAATAGCGGGATTTATTCCCCTTAGACATTTCTGTCCTAGCTACTATGTCTGTGGCCATTATTTTTATTATTCAAAATAATTCTCTAAGCCTTTTCCATACCAGTGAGTTCCACACATTAACTGAGTATCACATTCAAGCAGATATAAAAAGTGTCTGACACGATAGAAATTAAACAGGAAAAAAATTAACATGGAGTTTTATAAAAGAACTCGGAACCAAAAGATGGTCGGGCTTTCAAAGGACTTTCGTAAGGTTTGGGGTGTCTAACCCGCAAGGTAGTTTTGAAAATCCCACCTGATTTTCTTATGCTTTAACTGTTCTTTCCCCATTTTGGCTTGCGTTCCTTCCCCTTTGCTGTTAATATTAATTGTACTGAATATCTGGTCAACTTTTTAGTGAAGACTGAAGCAAACTAGACATTAAACACTCCACCTTTCCCACCGAGTGGAAGACATACACTTTCCTTTGTTTCACTCCTAGTGTATTTTAAAAAACTTCTTCCTATTCCTTTTTATGTCCTTTGCTAGGTGTAACTCACTTTGTACCTGAGCCTTTCTGGTTTTGTCCCGACGTGATTGTGCTATTCTTTTGTTCTCTTTTTTTTAGCAATTTGCCCATGTTTCCACTTTTTGTGGGCTTCGTTTTTGATTTTCAGATCATTAAAGAGCTCCTGACAGAGCACAGGACCATCTGATTCAGAATCTGCACCATGCAATATTATTTCTTTGGTTTCCTGGTAAGTGTTGAGTGCTACCTCTTGTCTGTGATGTCTTACTACCAGTATTTGGCCATATGCAAACCACCACGTTACGCAGCCCTCATGAACGGCAGGTTCTGCCTTCAACTAGCAGCTGGCTCTTGGATCAGCGGGCTTCTGGCTAGTAGCAAATTGATGTCCTTGATATCACAGTTATCTTTTTGTGGCCCCAACGAAGTTGACCATTTTTTCTGTGACATCACCCCAGTAAAAAAAACTGTCTTACAGTGACACCAGCCTGGTGGACCTCGTGACTTTCATTCTGGCTTCAATAGTCACCCTGCCCCCATTTCTATTAACTCTGGTGTCCTATGTGTGCATCATTGCCACCATCCTCAGAGTCCCGTCCACCACCGGGAGGCAGAAAGCCTTTTCTACCGGCTCCTCTCACCTCATCCTGGTGACACTTTTCTATGGAGCCCTGATCATTGTCTATGTCCTGCCAGATACTGACACACTGAGGGTCCTTAACAAAGTGTTCTCTGTCTTCTACACCATTCTCACTCCCATGGTCAACCCCCTCATCTACAGCCTGAGGAACAGAGAGGCCAAGGAGACCCAGAGAAGAGCTGTCAACACATTGCTAATTTGCACAGGAATTGAGACAGTTCAAACTAAGGGATTGTGCCCCTGGGGAAAAGCTCAGCGTAGTTAGCACAAATAGCTATTGGTGTGCAGTGGGAGCATCAGTGCAGAATGGCGATTGCTTCACCACCATCTTAGGGAAAAAGATTTTCCTAATATCCAGCCTAGACCTCCCCCACTGCAACTTGAGACCATTGCTCCTTGTTCTGTCATCTGCCACCACTGAGTACAGCCTAGCTCCATCCACCCTCGAGCCCCCTTTCAGGAAGTTAAAGGCTGCTATCAAATCCCCCCTCACTTTTATCTTCTGCAGACTAAACAAGCCCAGTTCCCTCAGCCTCTCCTCAGACGTCTTGTGCTCCAGCCCCCTAATCATTTTTGTTGCCCTCTGCTGGACTCTCTCCAACTTGTCCACATCCTTTTGGTAGTGGGGGGACCAAAACTGGACACAATAGTCCAAATGCGGCCTCACCAATGCCGAATAGAGGGGAATACTCACTTCTCGCGATCTGCTGGCAATATTCCTCCTAATGCAGCCCAATATGCTATTAGCCTTCTTGGCAACCAGGGCACACTGCTGACTCATGTCCAGCTTCTTGTCCACTGTAACCCCCAGGTCCTTTTCTGCAGAACTGCTGCCTAGCCCTTCGGCCCCCAGATTGTAGCGATACTATTATTATTAATAATAATTTTATATGAAGCTAGTGCATAAAATTCCCAGTTATAGATCCAAGAATTGATGTGCAAACACATGAACAAAGCTGCAGTCCTTTCCGCAAGGACCCAACACTCTAAGTGTGAGACACAGGACAGAAGGATACAACAAACATAGATGACAGAGAAAGAGGGCGGGTTTGGATTCAGATATTCCTCGGCATAGCCTCTCAGGAGTTGTGCCTCCCAGCCCCTCATTGTAGGTGAATGCCCTCACTGGGATTTATGGCACATCCTGGGGAAGGCCTGTCCCAGTCGCTCCACTTTGGGTAAAATAATGAACTATTCATTGGCCCAGAGGCTCTGCTAGAGCGCAGAGAACTGCACTAACAATAGGGTGACCAGATGGCAAGTGTGAAAAATCAGGACAGGAGACGGGGTGTAATTGGCACCTATGTAAGCCAAAGCCCCGAATATCGGGACTGTCCCTATAAAATCAGGACAGCTGGTCACCCCGCATACCAACCAGACTATAGCATCATTCTCTTTTATTCTTTATGGCCCAGTTCCTGTTTAAGTGGTTCGTTCCGGCTTCAGGAGGAGAGAGTCAGACAACGCCACCACAGAGTAGCAAATAGTCCCTCTCTCAAGCAGATTGGGGATTTGCCTCCCGGTCTCCCACATCCCAGGTGAGTGCTCTGAACTTTGAGGTGAAAGGGGGACTCTGCCTCCAGCTATGTTTTGCTCAGGGCCTGACCTGGTAGGCACGTGCACTCCAAGGTGGCCTTAGATGTTTTTGAACATCCCACTTCGCGTCTAAATTGCTTTCAAAAGCAGGTCCTTGCTGACCCCCACATTTAGAATTCAAAGCAATTCTAATCGAAAGACTGAAGGCTGTTAAATGGTGGGGAAAAAAAGTTGGGGAGTGGATTAGGGGTCTGTTTGTTCAGATAACCAGTGAGGGGTGGGAGAGTTATCTTACATCATTGAGCACTTAAAAAGGGGCCCTCTGGGTAATAAAACACTAGTTTTTCCTTTTAAATTTAAACAAGTTTTTGTATGAGCTGCTTTTTTAGTGTCAGACTGTATAAAACCTGCTAATATCGTTTGTTAATAATAGTGTCTGTCTATTGATTATGCCTTTAAAACATTTATTGTAAAAATTGGGGAGATCCTGTTACAAATCATAAATGAAAAGTCAATTTCCAGGAAAACTTTAAGTCAATGGAAGCTTGATATAGCTTTCACAAGTGTCTTTAACAAATCTAAAACTTTCCTTGGTTTAAAGTTTAAAAAGTTAGGAAAGAAAAACTTTTTCACTACAAAAAATGTTTTCATTCCAAAACTCCATCTTTCTTTTTCATGTTAGCAAAATAATTTAAAAGGGGGGTTGTTTATTCAGCATATTCATCTTCAAAGCCGTTGGAAGGGGGTGGCTGGCTCCTGTTGTAAAATATAAGGTTTTCCTTTTAAATTGAGAAAATTTTTTGTCTAAGCCGCTTTTTGATGTCATCCAGAATAAGAAAGCTTGATATAACTTTCATGTGTGTCTTTAACTCCTGAGACAAAATGGAATAACAAATCTACAAGCCTGTTCCCTTATATCCGGTAAAAAGAGTTAACTCTTTTACATTCACAGTTTTGTATAATTTCTTTAGGCAAATCTTTATTGACGGTTAAAACTTAAAAAATGGGGAAAACAGCCTTCTTCGCCAGGGTTTATCTTACATCTTCAAAACCGTTAAAAAGGGGCTTCTTGGTGGAAAATATAAGGTTTTCCTTTTACATTTGAAAAACGTTTTTGGATAAGCTGCTTTCTGAGTGTCATCCAGAATAAGGAAACTAGATATAACTTTCCGTATCCCTGCTGAAACGTTTTTATGCATTCCATGACAAAGCTGTAGAACAGCTCTCGATTGGTCCTACAGAGAGGACCTCCTAAAAGAATCGTGTTCATTTCCTTACAGGCAACCGCTGGGGTAAGCTGCTCCTATTTCTCTCTCTCTTCACACTGACACTAATTCGAATTAACAAATTCGAATTAGGCGCTATGCCACTTGCAGAGGTGGTCTTATTAATTCAATTTTACAGGCACCTTAATTCGAATTAACAGTGGCGTCAGTGTAAATGCAGGAGTAATGAATTTGAATTAAGGGACTTTAAATCGAACTAAGTCCCCAGTGTGAACCAGGCCTTAGTTGCCGCTTTAAAAACTTGTTCTTCTCAGCCTGGCATTCTGTAAGTGACACAAGCTCTTTTTCTTTCTTTCAAGCCAACCTTTTTTTTCTAAAAACTTCTTAAAGCACTTTTTAAATCCTCTGACACGTGATGCACGCTGGCTTCTCTCTTCACCTTATGCTCACAAAGAATTCTTTAATTACAGAATTACTCTTTTTTAAATTTTTCCTCTTTTCTTTCTCTCTCAGCCTCAGCTTTAAAATCTTGCTCCCAACCCAGCAGAGAATTCTTCAATTACAGGATACCTTGTTTTAATGTCTCTTTTTGAATTTTTCCTCTTTTCTTTAATTTCTTTTTCTTCTCTCCAAACACAGGCACCCCTCACAGGAGCCAACACACACCTCATTTCTTTTCAAAATGGCCGACGGCACCAAACGTGTACAAGCCCAGAAACAGATGTTGGAGGCCCAGTACAATTTGAGTTGCTTGACCACTGTCCTACGGGCCTAGCATAGCTTCAGTTGCTTGCTTGGCTATTCTGACCCCTGTAGCATGACATCTTCTAGTTGGCAGAGACTGAATAACCTCAGAGATGTTTCAGTTTCTGCAGAGCATGGCTATTCTGACCCCTGTAGCATGGCACGGCACATAACAAGACAAAACACAGATACTATATTGCCTGCAGCTGCACATAGATAACAGTGATGGAAACCACAAGTTACCCTTGAACGTCTGGGGTACACGGTTTGATTGCCAAGGGGCACACTTTTACTGCGCCCCTCCTATCACCAGATGTTGTTTGGACAACCCCAATTATCATGCTGAGAATGGAATGTAGTTAAGGGTGGAAACCCAATGTAGGTAATTAGCATATATGGTAATGAGAGAGAGATAATTAGGTGAAGGTTGTTTATGGAAGGGTATAAGTAGTCACCATTTAGACAAGGGGGGCGCTCCATCAACACCTGACTCCACGGGAGGTGCTGCCCGTTGGACCAGAGGATCCACTGACTCCCTTGTGGGGCCCCTGAAGAAAGCCGTTCTTGTGTACAGCCTTCTGAGTGACTGCTCAGCTCTCCGGGCTTCGTGAGTATGAGATATTGGAGTTAATTTTAGGCTTTGTATCTAACTAGTATATTTATAAAAAAACTTTGCACATTAAACCTTATTCGTCTGCAAATCGGGCGTCCCGGGTCTCACTGGTATCCACGCTGTCCAGTGTCAACAACAGAAAGTCAGGATATAAGGCACTACGGGGCGTGGAAACCTATCAAAAATGCCTGGCAATGAATGCTGACAAGTCGTATGCTACTATTGGGTATACAACATTTCGGATCTATTCTAAAGACCTCCCATAATTCTGTTATTACTGCATTGGCAAAAGAGCTCAGAATCCAAGCATTTCGGTATTCCCCATCTACAGAAGACACGTTCTACCAATAGTCAAGCATTCACTTTTACCCCAGGGAAAGCTTCTACCCATTTTGAAAAGGAATCTATCCCATCCAATATATATCTATTAACCCTGGGTGTTCTGGGTAATTCACCTGTACAATTGATTTATCTCTTTGGATGACCCCTCGGCATAGACCCATGTAACCAACACACTAAACCTTTCCTCATTCATTTCAGTGTGACCCAAGGAAGTCCCTGGTCAGTTTCTGCCCACAGGAGTTCATGTTTCTGTACTATGGTTTCCCCCTCTCATTTAAGGCTGCTGCCCCTTTTTGTAGCTTCCCAAAATGGCCCTGATTCCTCATCCTCTTTTTTTTAACTGGCTCA
>NW_027131750.1:0-2822 GCF_026122565.2 Emydura macquarii macquarii
AGTTAATAGATCTAATAGTAGCATAAATACGTGATCCTCATCCATCACCAGGAGGAGATCATTGACCAACTTGACCATTGCAGTCTCAGATATATTAAATATAGAGATCCTTGGATGAAGGGTGCTAGATAAGACTGGTATAATATGCCATGTAGTAGGTGGTGTAAACTGGCACAGATACCATTATTCTGTACTGTCAGTATAGACCCTTAAAAGGAGTTTGTCATACCATTCATATCATACTTCTAATATTTAACAATGCTTTATAAATTTTCTCCTGTATATATTACCAAGAGACACGATGGGCCAAATGCTCAGCTGGTGTAAACCAGCATTACACCACGTGATGATCTGGCTTTAAAAAAAATATAATACAAAATTTATTTTGATTGGTCAGTCCTAGCAACATCAAACTGCTGCTGTTGAAGGAAATAGACGTGTCCTTTCAAAGACCAAAAGAAGGTGAAAATGACAAGTTATATACAGATCTAGAAAATGGAGAAGGCTGTGGTCTTTTTTCCAGAATAGTGTTGTAGAAGGACCCAAACAGAACACTATGAACACAAAAGACCTAATCAACCTGAGCAGTCAAAGCCCTGTCACAATCGTTTTAATTTGGTTGGTAGCTTTAAGGCCATTGTGACTCTGGCAGACCAGGTGCCAGCTCATGCCAAGACCCAGGGCCTCACTGAATATCGACAAATGCATAGCTGGAAACCAGTCTGGTTCACCTGTGGGTTAGTATAGTTAAAGCCCTGCAAATCTGCGGATATGATTTTATATCTGTGGATCACATTGATGGATGCACATCCAAGTTTTATATCTAGAGCCCTTAAAATCTGCAGATATCAGCTTTATATCCATGGATGCAGATATCCAAGGACCATATTTGTAGATCTCAGATCAGATGTGGATACAAATTTTGTATTCACATAGGGCTCTAAATATAGTTAAAATAAATATTAGTGTTATAAGAGTGTATATAGACTTTATAGAATGCTGCACGTATTAATTCTACTTATGATATCTGTATCCCATGTTATAAAGTTATATTGAGTGTTTGCATTGTAAACTTCTATAATTGTTTAACTCACCAAACAGGAAAAGAAGCACTGATTAAAATAAAGTGCTCATCATGCATTCAAGATGGTCCACTGAAGACAAATAAGGCATTGTGTAGCATCAAAGGACAGAGACCTTGTTGATTACATTCTTCACTCCCTCCAAGAAGGGAAGGCCTGCTCATGAACTCATCTCATCATCTTGGATTCGGGGAGTACAGGATAAAAATCCCTGACAAAAAGAAACTGGTATCTTTATGCTGTCTGGATTCTGAGGGGCAAAGATTCCTAAACATTAGCAAGAGATCCCCATGCTGCTTGGCTTGGGCCAGGCCTAAAGGACATATAGAGCTGCTTATTATAGACTTTTATATTGCCTTTTAAAATATAAGACTGTAACTCATTTGTGTGCATGTTTCCTCTTTAAACTGTGGACATAACTTTCATTTTTTTCTTAGTTAATAAATCTTTAGTTAGTTTATTACAAGATTGGCTACAGTCTTTGTCTTTGGTTTGAGAACCGAGTACAAATAACCTGGAGTATGTGACTGGTCCTTTGGGATGGGGAGTAACCTGAATATTGTTGTGATTTTAGGTGTGAAGTGACTATCTATCATATAGTCCAGCTTGCCTAGGTGCCAGAATGGACTGGAATGCCCAAGGGGACTGTCAGTGACTTCATAGTAAGACTGTAATAGCGCTTTAGGAGTTCACACTTGTTACTGGGTTAGTGAAATCTCATTATAGACCATACAACAAGATTGTGGTTTCTGCCCTGGCTTTTGACAATCTGCCTTTAGGTTGTACTCACAGTCGTGAGCTACTCCAGGCACCATGTTAACTGTTTATATGGAAACAGTTGCTCTGAAATGGCTACTGATGAAGAAACTTTGAAATATGCATGTTCTAGTCATTTTAAAGCAGCATCCAAAACTTGAAAAACTCACTTAAAACTTCTTCAGTCTAGATATTGGGTTGGAAATTTTAAAAGAACAGGCTCTTTTGACATTTCTGGTACTTTCTGGTTGAAAACCTCTCATTCTGTACTTCATTATTTCTGCATCCAGGGTCTGAGTCACAGTTCACTTCAGTTCACTGAAGTGAATGGAAAGACTCCTGTTGATTCAATGGACTATGAATCAGGCTCCTGCAGTTTGAGACAAAAGTAGCAAGTGATTACATAATAACATAACTTAGTACTATTGAAAGGGTAACATTTAAAAAAAAAAATCAAGTTAGAGATTGGGTCTCATTTCATGTTCTGGACATTTGTTTGTAACAGTTCTCATTTTTATCAAAATCACTTCATACATACTCAGGAAAAGCTGTTTGGATTTCAGTGATTTATGACACATCTACCACAGGCTACAGAAAAGTGAAAAATACTTAAATTTATCATTTTTTCAAACCTTTCAAGCCTACTTTATTTTAGTTTCCAGGATCTAGTGTTCTAAAGTCTGCATCAGCTTAATCACTTGTCAGAACTTCTACCAAACATTAAAAAGCTGTTAACAATGTGCCAGATTTTGGCACTTCTGAAACTACACAACCATCTTATGCAATCTGACCGTTTTCTAGCCCAAGCTGTCTGGTGGAGAAACAGAAATATCAGATAACTTCTGTAGAATATTTTTACTAAAGGGGAGTGGTTTGCAATGAATGGTTAATTTCTGCTGAATGATTTCACTTTGATTCTCCTCTTATATCACTATAAATCAGGAGAAAATCATTAGAAATCACTAATAAACTGTTGTCAGTGAC
>NW_027131751.1:0-2878 GCF_026122565.2 Emydura macquarii macquarii
GATGGCGTGCATGGGGCTGCTACGGACCATTCACATGGGGCAAATTTCACCTAAAGGGCTTTAGAATGAAGGAATGGAGGAGAAAGGAAAACCAGAAGGCCATTGCTATGATGCGGCATAATTTTTAATGGGAATGAGCAGAGGAGTACAGACTTGCAGAATGAATGAAGGCAGAGTACAGGGAATGTATTTCAGGTTACAATAAGAGCTTCAACCAATCATCCGCTCCAAAGTGATGCATTTCACATAAGATGTTCGGCTTTCTTTCTTCAAGCTACAGCATTTGAAAATCACATCCTGTTCTCAACCAAGTTCCTTGTTTTAGCCAGTTAAACATCAAATTGGACAAAGCACAATATCAACATGAAACTAAGTTGCAAAATCCTTAGATCATAAAACTACAATAATATGGAACAAGAGGAAGATGTAGACAGGCCTGATGTACAGAGGCTATGAACACCCACAGCCCACACAGACTTCAAGTGAACTTGTAGGCATCATTGTCCATTAGGTCAGCGATGACTCTCTGCCTTGTCATTTCCTGAATATTTCTCATTCCATGGATCGTTCTTCTGGGTTTAACATTTTCTGCCGCCGACTCCAGAGTATCCACCCCCAGAAACAGAACTGCAGTATTGTGACCTCCTGACAGACCTGTATGAGCCCCCATTACCGCATGAGCCTCCATAACCACTTCCGTATCCGCCCCCATATCCACCACCATAACTTCCCCCAAAACCACCACCAGAGCCTCCCCCGAATCCACCACCATAACTTCCTCCAACACCACCACCGTAACTACTCCCAGACCCACCGACACCGGACCCATTTCCGCCCCATGGTCCATACGGCAAATTAGGTAAGGCAGTTCCCACAAAGCTGTCTTGAGGACAAGTAGCAAGCATTGGTCCTGGGAATCTCACAACCACTGGGGGTGCATACACCACAGCAGTCGAATCTCCGCATGATGAGATACACGGCTCATTGCAGACGTCAATACATGGGCGTGGGCAGATATCAGGATAGCAATCTGGGTTCGGGTTACACAGGGCTTTGTTGAAAGACATCTTCTGTGATGGAGGGAAGACTGCAAAGCAAAGTAGAGAGAAAAAACCCATTGATATTATTGAGAGTGGAATAGGAAATGCAGGTTTTGAATTTGGTGTAATGGGGGCTCGGTAGGTTCCATTTGATGAACATAAAATATGTGCTCACTCCTTCTTCCTTTGCAAGGATTCCCCCTTAGGCTTCAGCCCTCTCCCCCACAAAAAGAGTAGCAGGTTGATTACAAATTACCCTTTCCTTTCTTCATGCAGACAGTAATATTCACAACATCCAGGTGAAGTGTCTAATGGATTTACATGCCTTTTCCTATAATAATTCTTGGGAATGGGCATCCCAATTCCCATATGTGGATTTGAAAATCCCAGCATTATATTTGTAAAGTCTGCATCCACCAAAGCCTGCAACTGACAAGTTACAGAAAGGCTCTCATGGAAAGAAAGAAAGAACCATTTTCCTGACATTGTTAAAGTCTCAAGGCACTGGTGCAGGCTCCGTCTGGAGTGAAAACTATCACTAAAGCAACAACCAGAAAAATAGGAATACAAGAGACTTACCCAGTTCACCAAAGGGAAGAAGTCAAGAGGAACGGATAGAACAACCTGGACTTGCAAGCACTTTTATATGCCTTTCGAGCCATTGGGAAGGATAGGAGACACCCTTTCTGTACTAAGACCTTATCAGTAACCAAACCAATCAGTTTTCCTGCATATCTTCTCACTGACCAAACCAAATGTTTTCTTGTATTGGTAACTCCTCTAATTATTGTGATGCATTTGTCATGCTTGATCAATTACTCAATTCCCAGTCCCACATATGATGATCAGCACTTTACACTCTGTAGTTCCTTTCTTCTGAAATCTTTATGGGCAACATGCCCTCCTGGTATCATCCCACTGAAATCCTTCGTGTTGACACAGGTATAGATCTAATTCCATTTGATTAGTTCTCCATTGAAGAACTGGAAATTATGAGGGTGACTCAGAGTTGTATCACGATTAAAATCAGCTGTCATGCACAGGATTCCATTTTGGTTCTTAGAATCCACACTAGTGTCTAATTAGAGGCAAGGTGGAGTTCAGCCTTCTAAATCCTTCTAGGGTGGGAGCAATTCTTGTGAATACTTAGCCTCCCGACTCTTAGCTACACACCATGTGTTTGAACCAACACCCTTTTGAACTCCATGAATGACTTTCCAATCTCTTCAATGTCCTTGGAAGGCTTTGTAGGTCAGAGTAGTCTCATGGACACATGACCAGGACACATGGCACAAACTGATCAATGAAATTGTAATAAATCATTAGGACCCGATAGTAAAGCTCAGAATTATCAGTCACATAGATGAACAGGACACGATGGGAAAGAGTCAATACAGCTTTCGTAAAGGGAAACCATGGCCTACCAGTCATTAGAATTCTGTGAGTTTGTCCAGAGATATGGAGACAAGAGTTGTCCAATGGATATGGTGTACTTGGACTTTCAGAAAGTCTTTGACAAGCTCCCTCATCAAAGGCTATTAAGCAAACTCAGCAGTCCTGGGGTAAGACAGAAGGTACTCTCATGGAACAGTAACTGGTAAAAGATAAGGGAGGGAAAGCTAGGAAGCAAACAGTGAGTTTTCAAAGTGGAGAGAAGGAAAAGTGGGCACCACCAAGGATCTGTATTGGGACCAGTGCTCTTCAACATATTCATAAATTATCTCGAAAAGGGGGTAGACCGTGAGGTGCCAAAGTTTGCAGACCACACAGAATTACTCATAATAGTTACATGCAAAGCATACCACCAAGAGTTTCAAAGGGATCTTACAAAACTGGGT